>NC_067129.1:20376750-20676750 GCF_021347895.1 Acanthochromis polyacanthus
CTTAAAGTACGGCGGCCCGCGGGCGGGCCGTTTTTTTATCGGTATACGCTTTTTTAAAATAGAAGGACACTGCAAACACGATTATACAAAACACTATACACACATAGAAAGCTGAGATTCTCATGAATCCGCCGGTATAAACCACTTTCAGATGTGATTACCACAGCGGGTAATATAAACACATTTATCCAACAAACAACAAGTCAAGTAAACGTGCACAGCTCACCTGTCGACGCAGTTTGGACGCTCGTTTCTGGTCATAAAAGAAGATAATCCACAAAAACCGGCCAGAACCCAAGCTTAGCCATCCAGAGGAAACAATCCAGTATAATACTTTGGCCAAAACATGTCTCGAAATAGGTAAAAAATCCAGAAAACGATCGGCTCCGTGCGCGTGCACGCGGCGCGTGGTGGCGCTGTGCGTTTCATATTCACTGCATCTTTCTATTATAACTTTATCATACACGGTCCTATTTTCTTTGTTCGCGATTCAAAATGGATACTGGAGGCTTCTCGACCGCTTCAAACCGAACTTCAACCAATCAGGTGACTCGTTTCCGCCTACTTCGGCGATTTAGCCAACCATGGCCGAGTCTGACAGATATCGATTACATCACTTGATTGACTTGTTTCTCAGCAAATCACGCCGGAGGAAACGTTAGATTGACAGGCCTGGTAGCCAATGAGCTTGCTGAATGGCTTGCCTATAAATCCCGCCTCTGCCAGCGGCTTTATATGATATTTCATTCGTGAGCTCCGGGCTCCACCTGCTGTTTCTCTGTATTCCTCTCAATCTGTGTGTGTGATCGACACTGAAGCCTATCTGAAGTGATTTTTTGAGTTCTTTATGAGTTTTTGGAATGAAAATGAAGTGGAAAATGGAGTGAAAAGGAATTTATACCATTCTGTAGAGAGTGTGCACAGTGTATAAAGAGTGTATCCAACATTGACAGGGGCGGAGCATATCAGTACAAATACATGTGTGAAACACTCATTTCTTGTAGTATTGCTCTGAAATTTTGACCTGAACTATGTAAGACCCCAGGCTTTTGCAATATTGTGTTTTCAAGCTGTTGCAGTGCTGCCACACTGATTTTCAGGTGTTTTATTAGGGAAAAAATGTAGGCGAGAAAAAAATTCATCCTAATTCAGTGTGTTCCAACATACATAACTCTGTGCCAGTAGCACCTAGAGTAATTCTGACTGCACTGGGTGAAAATTCAGGTTGTCAGCTTTCAAATGAGACCCCAACCATGCATGTACTCCAAACAGTTCAAGAACAGCATTCAATTTACTTTCTGTAAATCTCAGTAGAAATTTCGGGCGGAAATTGCCCAGACCTTAAAGGGTTAAAGCTCTCACATGCACTTTAGTGCACAATAGTGAGAACATGAGCAGAAGAAGGCAAATGAAGCACACATACCTCTGCAAAACTCTCATCTGGATCAGTAACCTGTGATACTGGCACACAGTAAACTGCGACCGCCAGGCTCAGTAGAACGCTCAGGTTGAAAGTCTTCATGTTTTCTCTGCGAATGCAGTTTGTAATTCAGTCCTGAAGGCAGCTGCTATATATGCTGCAGCCAGGGTGTGTTGGGCAACCTCTTATTGAGCCAATGACTCAAGAAATATTCCTTTTATGGACAAAAGAGGAAGTCTGGCATTGATTGCTCATCCAACTAAAAAGTTTCCCAAAACAAGACACTAATGATGATGACATGACACGTCCAGGGTTCTGACAGAGCATGCATGGAAAGATTTTCATGAAACGGCAATTTGAACAATTTCATTATTATCATTATTCTTCTTATTATTTACAATATGTGTCCTACTTACCATCATGAGTTTTCAGACAGGATGAAACTGTGTGTTGCCACTTATGAATGAATACATACACTACTTTTTAAAAGTTTGGGGTCCTTGTTTTAAAAGACAAGCTTTTTTTCAATAAATATCACATTAGATTAATCAGAAATACAGTCTAGACATTGTTAAACTGGTAAATGACTATTCTAGCTGGAAACAGGATTTTTAATGGAATACATCCCTGTCAAAAGTTTTAGGACAGGTTCTAATTTATTTAAATGAGAAAGTGTCCTAAAATTTTGGACGGGGGGTCTATCTACACAGGGGTACAGAGGAACATTTCCAGCAACCATCACTCCTGTGTTCTAATGCTACATTGTGTTAGCTAATGGTGCTAAAAGACTCAATGATGATTAGAAAATGTCTTGTGCAGTTATGTTAGCACATAAATAAAAGTGTCAGTTTTCATGGAAAACATGAAATTGTCTGGGTGACCCCAAACTTTTGAACCACAGTGTATGTTTTACAGAATTACATATAAACATTTAGTATTTTTAAATCTATACTTTGTCCAGATGGGCAAAAAAAAAAACAAATGAGAAAAGTGGAAAAAACATGCAGAGCATAGTGGTCACATTGACATTTAATATTTGTTTGCATATCTTGAAAAACAAATAAAAAACATCCATTTGCTGAGGATGGTTATATGACATGACTGAAAGCCCCAGAACAGTTACTAAAATGGATTTTAGGGTACTGTTGTGTTGTCATCAATACACTTAATTATTCCTTCTGTCTCTGTCTTGGAGGCCACCAGTTACTGTCTGATGTCTAAGCATAAAGGAAGTGTATCTGTTGATAGAGATTACTTAGGTCATGACCTCAGTTTTTGTAAAATTTTGTAAACAATTATTATTATATACACTTCCTCGGGAGTGATTCTGTTGGTATTGTTATAGTATTTCTTTCACAGCGGTCCTTGACCTTCTGCATGTATTTGCATGGTAATCCTAGTGCTGTATTCGGGTGTGTTTGTGATGATTCATACTGCTAAGCTACACTTCAAATCCAAATATCTGGCAGTAGGAGAACTCCGATGAATGGGCTCCATCATCGGCGGACATCAAGCGTTAACTGATGTAAGTCAATTACAGAAAAGCATTAATGCTTTCAGCTTCATCCTTATTTCCACTGTAACTCTCATTTTATCAGAATGTTAGTCTGTTTGTCATATAACAGATTCAAGGGCACTGTAGCGCAAAGAGAAATTAAATGTTTTCCCACTTGATTAAGGTTTGTGTGACTCAACTGCAGGTGGTGATTTTCCAGCCCAATTTGTCTGTAAAAATGCACAGCCACTTTGTTCATCGTTGTTAATGGAAAGTCACATTTTACCACCGTTACTCAACACTGGACACTGACAGTAACAGTAACGACTATCTTGAGCAACGCACTGCCTCAGGTAACCTGAACAAAAAATGCAGATGTTCACACACATACAGGAATGTGTTGTAAAAAAAAAACAGCAAATAAACATTTTTAATCAAACAAATTATAAATCTAAACAAATTTGTCCCCTTAAAAAGTGATCAATAAATCATAGTGTCACAGTAATGAGAGGAAGAACCTTAAAATCACTTCGATGAAGTGCAGACATGCATATAGATGTGATTGTTCAAATCTTTAAAAAAAAATCAATAAAGCTTAAAACACACATTTAAAAGCATGAGAAATAAATCAAACACAATACCAGAAAAGGATACAGCTACCATTATTACAGCACTGTATTACACACTGAGGTAACACTTTGAACCACTTCCCTGCTTTATTCATTAGTTCCCAGTTCAGTATGAGCTACATTGTGGTTATTGCCGAATGTCCAGTTTTGAAACACCTTGTGTACACACACACAGCATCATCATCATCATCATCATCATCATCATCATCATGCTTCAGGGAGAGATCTCCTTCACTTCTCTCCTCCCTGTCACTATTTCATTCTCTTCTTCCTTCTCACACTCCAGCAGCTCGTTGGCAGGGCTGATGGAGACGACGCTCTTCAAGTTGGAGTCATATTTGTAGTGGAGGTTTCCCTTGAAGAAGTGCACAAACCCTGCGGGAAATCAAATTCAGTATTGTAGTATATGTATACAATGAATGTGGGTGTTCAGACTACAGTGGAAGACAACCGTGTGAAGTGTTTTTTGTGGTATTGTAAATTTGTTTAGGACACCTTGCAAGTTATACCTCATGCTTTGGAAAATGACCAAAATATGGCATGTTAAAGCTTATTACATACATCAACAAAAGTATAGAGTTAGTGGCAATATAAAGAGACAACAATGACAAACTGCAGCAGGAAATGGCAGCGTTTGAAGCCCTTGAGGATCACAACAAGAATTTTTAATTTGCATTCCCTCATATTGGAAAATATAAAAAATAGAAGATATGACTTTGCTCTACCCATTCTGTTGAAAAATTGTTTGATGATGTAAATTCCAGCTTATTGTGTGATTCATTGTTGTTTTCTTCTCCCTCTATCAGTTAAAAAGGTTACAGTAACAGGGTTGAGTGCATGTTGTGGACACACGTTCCATGCATTTTAATTCTTATTTAAAATATTATGTTGATTAAAAAAATGCTCCTACAATTACAAGAGACATCAATTTAAAAAAAAATACCAAAAAAGGAGAGTTAGGTTTAATTTTAACTGTTTTATTTGAGATTCAATTTGGTCATCAGGGTGGGACAAGAGAAAAATGGCATTTTAGGAGGAACTCCAGACTTATTTGCTATTTTAAACATTTTTCAAACATTCTTTTCTCTTAGTTTTATTTTAGATTCAGTCTCAGGACAGGTACATTTTAACAATTGCATGTTTTAGTATTTTTTACCATGCATTATTTGAAATTTGATGAGTGGGATGTAAAATGTCCTCCAGTCCTGGAATGACTCCACTGTACTTTGATTCAGCATCATGTGGTCTACAGATCACAGCTGGCTGTGGCTACAGAGAGTCAGTGCAGCCTCAGCTGTGGCTCTCAGGCACCCGTCTGCACTATTACATTAAGAAACAAACCTGGAGGAGTTGGTTCAGTAACTGGAATATTTTGCATGACTACAGCCTGGAGATGACATAGCTGTCACTGTGAATGACTGACTGCCAATGGTATACTTATAGTCTGAACCACAGCCATAAATCGAGTCATATCCGCTTTAAAATGAATAATGAGCAATAAATGTACCAAGTCCCTGATCAGTCCACCTTTCTGTAGTGTTAGCAGAGTGTTGTCCTAAAATGGAAGGATGCTAGAGCAGCACTGACACATTAATACATCATCTGTTCGTATGGATCAGAGGGAGCATACAGCATGTCTTGGGGAATGCAGAAGTTATTGTGAATAAACAATTGTGAAGTGATGCAGATCAAAAAAATTTCCACCATGACCCCAGCGGGGACAGGCACAAAGAATACTGAAAACCTGATACAGACTATAATCAACAACAGTATGGACTTTTTTTTTTAATGAATGAATCAGATATCAAACGATCCAAATTTAATTATACTTGTCACTGGTGTTGGTGACATTTATATGTGGTGACATGTAGCTACATGTACAGCCTCATGGAACTTTACAGAAGGAGGAGAATTAATTCTAC
This sequence comes from Acanthochromis polyacanthus, assembly GCF_021347895.1. Lineage (NCBI taxonomy): Eukaryota > Metazoa > Chordata > Actinopteri > Pomacentridae > Acanthochromis > Acanthochromis polyacanthus. Next base: position 20,382,217 of record NC_067129.1, read on the forward strand.
ACAGAAACATACACAAACAATCGAAGTATCAGTAAACCAGCTGGCTGCACGTTTACATTGATTTGCATGCTTCACTTGGGCCTCTGTCATGTTCAGTCTGTTGCATGTGTGATTAGGTTCATGTTTGACACAAACTTTTTTGTTTACTCCATAATTCCATACGTGTTCATTCACAGTTTGGTGGCTACAGTGAAAATCTACAATGTAAATAGTCATGAAAATAAAGACAAAACCATTAAATGAGAAGGTGTGTCCAAACTTTTGACTGGCAGTGTGGATGCATATTTCCCAGCAGATATTCACCATTGTCAGTGTCATTTCTGATTTATTTTTTGGATTGCATTTAATTTAAGAAGAGCATATTAATATGTGTAAAATTCTTAAGATGGAAAAAGAGAGGAGATTGATCTACCCTCAAAGAAGACAGCTGCATCTATGGGAGCTGGAATCCCCGGCCACTGCTGCTCTGTGAGCATCGCTGAACCGTCTATCATCTTCTGCTGCTCATCGTACCTGGATGTTAGACACAAAGAAAACATGCTGGAACTTTATCTTTATGTTTTTCTGCTTTCAAGTCACAATTCTTCTCAGACAAGTACATCTCATTGGGAAGTGTGATAAACCACACTGTCCATCAGCTTCAAACACATTTGTGCAATGGGAAACAGCCAAGACAGTAGTGAAATCTGTCCAGCTTTATTCACATGGGAAATGTGTCATTTGCTTTACATCAAAACCTGAGGAGGAAGTGGTCTGTGGTTTAGACTGACTGACTACATACACAATAACATGGTTAGTCAAAGTGCTGTTACATCAGCGTATGAGAACACTTCAACATCGAAAAACTGTGGCACCACAGTTGCAGTCACGGCATCATTAATTACTTGAATTTCTTTTCATTTATGTATGTCTGATGATAGATTTATCATGATTCTAACCGGTTTCATTTAAGAATCGTGTTGCAAGTTAGTCTGTAATCTCCATTGCAGAGAGAATTCAGTTTGATCTGCACACGTCACCCATGCAACTTCATATATTTTATTGCACGTTCATTCAGACTGCTTCAAGCTATGTTCCCTTCGAGACTCATGGAAAAAATCAGGAAATATGCAAAGTCTTGGTTAGGATTGATGCGGAGACAGATTTGTTTCCTTACTTAAACTACCATTCAAAAGTTTGGGGTCACCCATACGATTTCATGTTTTCCATGAAAGCTCATTCTTTTATTCAACATAATTGCAGTTAGCCTTTCAACACCATTAGCTAACACAGTGTAACATTTGAACACAGGAGTGATGGTTGCTGGAAATGTTCCTATGGAGATATTCTGTTAAAAATCAGCCGTTTCCAGCTAGAATAGTCATTTACCACATTAACTGTTACGGCGGCGGGGTGTTTTGAACCCAAAAGCAGACACACAGACAGGCGGATGATTTACAAGGATTTAATAAAGAAGCTCAACATAGAACTCTCCACATGGGAGGCACGGAAATAAAACAGAACGGGGATCAAACTTGAACTAAGGGTGATGAACCAGACGCCCGTGATGGGGCTAATTAAACTCAAACGGGGGGTGATTCACGTCTTAATCCAGGGATCAGGAGAGGAGGCAGGGACAGAGGAGCTGGGCTGGGCAGGACGGGGCCGGCGGGGATCTATGGCGGGATCGAGGCAGGGACTGCGAGGTGGGGAGAACCAGAGCAGACGAGGGAGTCCAGGGCAGGTGGGGAGACAGAGATTTGAGCAGACTGGTGTGACTCTTGCAGAGGAATCGCAGGCAATGACCCAGCAGAGAGTCGTTGGCAGAGCCAGGCTTTATCTGTAGCTGATTACTGACGAGGAGCAGCTGTGCTCCTCCGCGTAATCAGCCCGAGCGCAGCACAGGAGAGGGAGGGGCCATGACATTAACAATGAATGGACTGTATTTCTGATTCATTTAATTCATCTTCATTCAAAAAATGCTTTTCTTTCAAGAATAAGGACAACTTTCTAAGTGATCCCAAACATTTGAACACTCGTGTATACTGGTAGGATTTGTAACAAAAAGAACCTGGATGATGACATGATGTGATGTTAGCTCATAGTGCTCTGACTTAACTGCTCTAACGGAAATTGCATTACAGAATGAGATAGCACTTGCATTGTCAGTATGCCCTGTCTTAACTCATGTGTGATAAGTCAAAATATGATGCAAGTCCCCTTTGAGAATTGCAACTCAAAAAGAATTAATTTTCTTCAATATCTATGCAATAAAATATGTGAAAAAAATGTTTGTACACTACCATTCAAAAGTTTGGGGTCTCTTGGAAATGTCCTGAAGCAGTTTTTTCAATGAAGATAACATTAAACGCACATAATTTAATCAGAAATACAGTCGAGACTTTGTTAATGTGGTAAATGTCTATTCTAGCTGGAAACGACTGAATTTTAATGGAATATCTGCAGAGGAACATTTCCAACAACCATCACTCCTGTGTTCTAATGCTACATTGTGTTAGCTAATGGTGTTGAAATTTTAAAACCCTTGTGCAATTATGTTAGCACATAAATAAAAGTGTGAGTTTTCATGGAAAACATGAAATTGTCCGGGTGACCCCAAACTTTCAACAGTAGTGTATATTTTAACCTCAAACAAAATTATTACATCCTTCAATTTCATTGTATGCACTATCATACAATACCTATAAAGGCTTTGATTTCATTTAAAAATAGATTTTTTTTAAAAAAATCCCGTTTTATTATGGCTGCACATATTTTTAAAAATCTCCTGTAACTGAGTGCTCAGTTATGTTAATCACTACCTGTCGTATCCATAAATCTAATCTAAGATCCATTATTGCTCAGATCCCAACTACAGAGATTAACTCTGGTCTTACTGAATCCAGGACGCTCCACTGATTACAGTCCAGGAACATCTCTCATTTCTTGCAGCTGTCAGCGCCACAACCAACCGCTGCCTTAGCTGTAAATGATAAAACCACTTCTCTGAACTGTCACTGTGCTGCACTGCATGCAAACAGATGGTACAGTGTTCACTGAAAGCCTTTCAGACATGGAGAGATTTATTTTGCTACAGTTTTTTTTTATATTTTGCATTTTTATTGTGAATTGAATTTGCATGTTGTTGATACACTTAATGTTTGTACTTATCTCGATCGTTATGCACAAGCATGCCGTGTTGTGTTTATTTTGTCTGCACTTCCAGAAGAGTGTATCTGAGCAGAAGGAAAATAGTGGCATTCTTCCAGGAACAAGACAGAAATGGACATGAAAAAATTGCCTTCCTGTATATGGGAAAAAATTGTAACCTATGAAGGGAATATTCCATCCAAGAGACGATGCCAGAATACAAAGCACCTGCATCCATGTAGACGATACGGGTAAGACTTTTAAAACTTTGGTCAGTCCATTTGATTTAATACATTATCTTAATTTGGGGATAAAGCACAAATAGCATCACACATATTTATCCAACAGAAAACAGATGATCTGGCCTCACATAATCCTGTTCTGTAATAACTATCAGGTATAACACAGAGCTCTCTCTGTGGTCCTCCATTATTTCTATCTGTATTAGCAACGTAGTAAAACTCCAGCACAGACTATATGTCCGCTTTATATACTACTGTTCAAAAGTTTGGGGTCACCCAGACAATTTCATGTTTTCCATGAAAACTCACACTTTTATTCATGTGCTGAACAGCAGTGTATATAAATATATCATATTGATATATTAATCTGGGCTGCACAGTGGCTCAGTGGTTAGCATTTTTGCCTTTTAGCTAGAAGATTTCTAGTTTGCTTTCTGGGATCTTTCTGCATGGAGTTTGTATGTTCTCCCTGTGCTCACGTGGCTTTTCTCCAGGTACTCCGTCTTCCTCCCACAGTCCAGAAACATGCTGAAGTTAATTGATAACTGAGGTTAAGTGGTAATTCTGAATTGTCCGTAGGTGTGAATGTGAGTGTGATTGTTTGTTAATATGTGTAGCCCTGTGACAGACTGGTGACCTGTCCAGGGTAGATGGATGGATGGAATCTTCTATGCAGATGATATAGTCAAATGATAAACTGAGGCATAATGTTGCTGAAATTGAATATATTTTTCTTAAGAAACTTCAGGTTCTTCATAATGTTTTGACATCTCTGCCAAAATCGAATCATTTGGTCCTTGTGATATTTCTGACCTTCCCTGAAAATGTCATCCAAATCCATTTGTAAGTTTTTGAGTAATGTTGCTAACAGACAGACAGACAGTCAAACCTACGCTGATCGTGACATAACCTCCATTGCGTTCCTTGGCGGAGTAATAACTGGGTTGTTGGAAATAGCGTTGCTCATCATAACAACAGAAACAAAGGGGAAGAACTGAGGGAAACTGGAATCTTAAATACCTCCAACATTCGTGGCCAGTGAAGAACACGGTGTAGCGGTCATTTCTGAAGTGAAGAGCAGCATCTATAGATTGAATTCTGGAGGGGAAGCCCAAGTCTGATATGTTTCTCGGAAAACCCTCCTCCACTTTTAACTGCCTCAGCTCCCAGTACTGATGACCTGAAACAAAAGAAGCAGTGTCACATGTTTGCATGCATATTTCTGATCTACTACTTATTCAGTTTCTGAGTGTGGCATAATTTGTTGTATATTTCAAGTTTACTTTACCTTTGAAAAATGTAATAACATTCCTCCCCACATTCTCATACACAGCATCTAAGTGGCTGGGTACAGAGTCTGGCCACAAACTGCTAATCAGGGTGATTCCTGTTTCCTCAAACTGAGGATGTTTCCGCCACATGAATCTGAAAAGAGAGAGAGTTGTGTCGAAACCTGTTTCAAATAATATTCAGTCATACATTATAAACGGTCAAGAAGACACCTATAGTGAAAGTTAAAGTTTTCTGTCAGACATACTGGCATGATTCACGTACCTGTCTTTGAAAAACAAGACCTCCTGTTGTAATTCTGTGACAGCATCAAAGGACAAATCTGGATCACACTTGTCGGGTGTTCTTGGAGGAGGCTTTTTCAAAAGTAGGGAAGGAAAGTTGGGACTAATACCTGCAGACAACAGAAAGAAATCCAAACAGACTTCAGAAGATAAGACCCTGCCAATCCACCACAGCAAAAATGAAGTCAAATAAAAGCTGACATTTACAAGCATACTATGATTTACTGAAACATGTGCAAACAATCTTATCAATTCCTAGCCAAAGTCACAAACCTGCATGAACCATACTATAGACAGATTGTCTTATGACAAACACATCCGAATATGATAATTACTAGACATCTGTGTGCTGCTGACACTCAGATTCATTTTGATACTCTCTGTCACCAGACGTCTCTTTTCATGAGCCGCTTTTATCAGACAGCTTATCAGCCTGCCCTGTAATGCTGCGTACAAAATGCAACCACAAACACATTCCAGCTAAACATCTATTGACACGCAACAAAATGAATGAAAAGATGAAATTGTCACAGATACAGCGATAGAAAAAGTGTAGTAGAAAAGAGAAGAGATCAGATCCTGGACAGTATCAAAAAGCTTCACTTTCCTTGAACAAATTTCAGTCATAAAATGCTAAAACATTAAAAAGAAGGTAAACAAATATGCTTTAATATCTACAGCAAACAACTGTACTAAAGTATCTTCATGTGCATATATGTATTTATCTAAGTAAACTTGTATTAATATTTTATGTGCAACACCTAGCAACAATACACAGTCATATTCAGCTGAACTTAAAAAATGACCATATTTCAATGGAAAAAATTCAAAGTAGCAGATTATTTTACAGTTAATATTTCTGTAATATGATATGGGTGTCATATAATGTGAATAGGCTGATACAAGTGTCGACACCGTTTTGAGTTCCACAACAGTGTAGTTTCAATGTGCTGTGCATCTGTATATTGTGAGTTTGGCAATTTGTGATTCTTCAAGCCACCTAATTCTTCCTTTCCTTACAAAGAAATACATATATCCAAAAAAAGGCACACACTCTATGATTTCATTTAGCTCTGAGAATGACACACATTCACTGTAGCATTGTTTCAAAAAGCTTCTGCAAAATCACAGCATTTATTTCTGTCCAGAGTTGCATTCGTTTATACAGTGCCTTGTGAAAGTATTCGGCCCCCTTGAACTTTTCAACCTTTCGCCACATTTCAGGCTTCAAACATAAAGATATAAAATTTTAATTTTTTGTCAAGAATCAACAACAACTGGGACACAATCGTGAAGTGGAACGAAATTTATTGGATATTTTATACTTTTTTAACAAATAAAAAACTGAAAAGTGGGGTGTGCAATATTATTCGGCCCCTTTACTTTCAGTGCAGCAAACTCACTCCAGAAGTTCAGTGAGGATCTCTGAATGATCCAATGTTGTCCTAAATGACTGATGATGATAAACAGAATCCACCTGTGTGTAATCAAGTCTCCGTATAAATGCACCTGCTCTGTGATAGTCTCAGGGTTCTGTTTAAAGTGCAGAGAGCATCATAAAGACCAAGGAACACACCAGGCAGGTCCGAGATACTGTTGTGGAGAAGTTTAAAGCCGGATTTGGATACAAAAAGATTTCCCAAGCTTTAAACATCTCAAGGAGCACTGTGCAAGCAATCGTATTGAAATGGAAGGAGTATCAGACCACTGCAAATCTACCAAGACCCGGCCGTCCCTCTAAACTTTCACCTCCAACAAGGAGAAGGCTGATCAGAGATGCAGCCAAGAGGCCCATGATCACTCTGGATGAACTGCAGAGATCTACAGCTGAGGTGGGAGAGTCTGTCCATAGGACAACAATCAGTCGTACACTGCACAAATCTGGCCTTTATGGAAGAGTGGCAAGAAGAAAGCCATTTCTCAAAGATATCCATAAAAAGTCACATTTAAAGTTTGCCACAAGCCACCTGGGAGACACACCAAACATGTGGAAGAAGGTGCTCTGGTCAGATGAAACCAAAATGGAACTTTTTGGCCACAATGCAAAACGATATGTTTGGCGTAAAAGCAACACAGCTCATCACCCTGAACACACCATCCCCACTGTCAAACACGGTGGTGGCAGCCTCATGGTTTGGGCCTGCTTTTCTTCAGCAGGGACAGGGAAGATGAATGGAGCCAAATATAGGACCATTTGGAAGAAAACCTGTTGGAGTCTGCAAAAGACCTGAGACTGGGACGGAGATTTGTCTTCCAACAGGACAATGATCCAAAACATAAAGCCAAATCTACAATGGAATGGTTCACAAATAAACGTATCCAGGTGTTAGAATGGCCAAGTCAAAGTCCAGACCTGAATCCAATCGAGAATCTGTGGGCAGAGCTGAAGCCTGCTGTTCACAAACGCTCTCCATCCAACCTCACTGAGCTCGAGCTGTTTTGCAAGGAAGAATGGGCAAGAATTTCAGTCTCTCGATGTGCAAAACTGATAGAGACATACCCCAAGCGACTTGCAGCTGTAATTGCAGCAAAAGGTGGCGCTACAAAGTATTAATGCAAGGGGGCCGAATAATATTGCACGACCCACTTTTCAGGTTTTTATTTGTTAAAAAAGTTTAAAATATCCAATAAATTTCATTCCACTTCACGATTGTGTCCCACTTGTTGTTGATTCTTGACTAAAAATTAAAATTTTATATCTTTATGTTTGAAGCCTGAAATGTGGCGAAAGGTTGAAAAGTTCAAGGGGGCCGAATACTTTCACAAGGCACTGTACCATGATCGTATATTCATGATGGGAGAGTCGGACAAAGCCTTCTCCAGCACATCCCAAAGATTCTCAGTTGGACTGAGGTCTAGACTCTGTGGTGGTCAATCCATGTGTGAAAATGACGTCTCATGCTCCCTGATCCACTCATTCACAAAGTGAGCCCCATGAATCCTGGTATCATCATCTTAGAACATGTCCATGCCATCAGGGAAGAAAAACTCCATTGATAGAAAGACCTGGTCATTCAGTATCTTCAGGAAGTCAGCTTCTTTGGGCACATAGTGTTGCTGAACCTGACCAACGTCAGATCATAACCCTAACCCCCACAGGCTTGTAGGCACTAGACATGATGAGTGCATCACTTCTTATGTCTCTCTTCTTACTGTGATGCGCCCACCACTTTGGAACAGGGTAAATCTGGACTCATCAGACTACATGACGTTCTTTCAGTGCTCCACAGTCCAATCTTTATGCTACCTACCAAACTAATGCCTTTTTTTCTGATTAGCCTCACTGATCAGTGGTTTTCTTTGGGCTTCACAGCTGTGTCGTGCATGCTCCCTTTGCCTTGTGCATGCGGAAATGCTCTAACTTTAACAATTAAACAGCCATGAGCTCTACTGTTGATTTCCTACGATCATCTAAGAATTTGTCCCGACCACATTTGTTCCTCAAAGATGATGGTTCACCACTATCCTCCAGCTTTCAATGATGTGTTGGACGGTTCTTAACCCATTTTTCATAGTTTCAGAAATCTCCTTAGTTGTTTTCTTTGCTTGATGCAGGACAATAATTTGACTCTCTGAGACAGACTAACATCCTTTCCACGACAACAGGATGTGTCTTCCACCATGGTAGTTTAAGAAATGAGAAGCTCCTCACTGCATCAGCTAGGGTTAAATTAGTTGTTGCAGCTGAAACATATCACTGCAGTAATCATCCAATGGAAGACTCATATATTTGCTTAGTTAAATCTATGTGTGGGCTGCACAGCGGCGTAGTGGTTAGCACTTTTGCCTTACAGCAAGAAGATCCCGGTTCGAATCCCGGGTTGGGCCTGGGATCTTTCTGCATGGAGTTTGCATGTTCTCCCTGTGCATGCGTGGGTTTTCTCCGGGTACTCCGGCTTCCTCCCACAGTCCAAAAATATGCTGAGGTTAATTGATTACTCTGAATTGCCCGTAGGTGTGAATGTGAGTGTGCTTGTCTGTCTGTATATGTAGCCCTGTGACAGACTGGCGACCTGTCCAGGGTGTCCCCTGCCTTTGCTCAAGTCAGCTGGGATAGGCTCCAGCACCCCTCGCGACCCTAATGAGGATAAAGCGGTGTATAGAGAATGGATGGATGGATGGAAATCTATGTGTCAACTTTTATTTGGAAAGGAAGTGTATATACAGCTTTAATTTGAATTAGTACATTGATTTTAAGCAGTCTTATGTGATAATACATCATAATGTATGTTATGACTCATCACTCACTGCAGACAGCTTATAACTATGAATTGTTCAAGATAGTGTTACTCCCTATTTGACTATCAGTGGCACATTGTTTTTTTTATTTTGCTTTGAAAGAGAATCTCCAAACTTTATGAAGTCAATCTGTAAAATGACACCTCTGAAACTAGCTAAACTCACCATAAAGGTGCTGAACGTCTTTGACATCACGGAAAGAGAGCTGTAGCTCATAATTGGGGGCAAAGTTGTATGCTGGGTACATGATGGCTCCAGGGTCAGATGAGTGGGGCAGGCCGAGTGCATGGCCAAACTCATGGGCTGCCACTGCAAATAAGTTGAAGCCTGGAGGAGAACAACACGAGTCTTTATGGTACCAAGAAGTTATAGAGCAGGACATAGAGATGAGATAATCTCTCAGGTTTACAATGGTAGTATGTAACCCAGAAACTATTTCATGATTTGTTTGGGAAGGTAGCTCATAAATTTCGACAAAAAATGCAAATCTATCAGATCTTTTGTACTAAACTGACTGACTCAGTTTAGTCAGTGCATTCAGAGGGGAGTTAATTAACTACCGGTCAAAATTTTTAGAACACCCCAATTTTTCCATTTTTTTATTGGAAATTATGCATGTTAATGTCTTATTGTAGTCTGAAAAGGAAGCATAAAACAAATAAACAAATGAAGTAAAAAACAATTAATTGAAAAACCTAAATGTATTCTAAATCTATGACTCATCCAAGTAGCCACCTTTAGCAGATATTAGAGCTGAACACACCCGAGGCATTCTGTCCACATTGGAAATCAAATATTCTTCAGAAAGTTCTTCCCAACTCTGTTGTAGAAGTTCTCATAAATGTGTGGCACTTGTAGGTTGCTTTGGTTTCTCTCTTCTGTCCAATTCATCCCAAACCAGCTCCATGGGGTTTAAGTCTGGAGTCTGTGCTGGACACTCCATGTTTTCAAGCTTACCATCTCGTTTTTTTTCCTAAGGTATTTCTGGCATAGCTTGGACTTATGTTTTTGGTCATTATCTTGCTGTGGGATGAACCCCTGACCAACTAGGAACATACCAGAGGGTACTACATGGCGCTGCAGAATGCTGTGGCAGCTGTTTTGGTTCAGGTTACCTCTCATTCTGTACAAGTCACCGACCCTGGATCCAGCAAAGCAGCCCCAGACCATCATGCTTCCTCCTCCATGTTTGACGGTTGATGTCACACACTGAGGAACCATCCTTTCATCGAATCAACGGCGTACAAAAATCCTGCATGATGAACCAAAGATTTCAAATTTTTGTTCATCAGTCCATAATACCTTCTTCAAGTCTTCAGTACTCCATCGGTGGTGTTTCATGGCCCAGGCAAGCCTCTTTTTTTTATTATGACAACTTCGTAATGGCTTTCTTGCTGCAACTCGACCTATCAAACCTGCAACTTCAAGTCTTCTCTTTACAGTTGAAATTGAGATTTCTTACTAAAACCACTGTGCTTGAAGCTGTTGTCCTGTGAACCGTCTATCACCATCTGTTGACTCTCAGAAACTTGTCTTCTGATTCTGTTATGGCTTTGGGCCGTCCAGTCCTCTTCCTGTCAGAGTTTCCTCCAGTTTCTGAGTGGCTTTTGATGGTGAAGAAAACTGTACTCTCTGACACCCTGACTTTCTTCGCAGTTTCTCTGTAAGACAGACTACATTTTTAAGTGTTATGATGGTCTGTCTCTCTTCTATTACTTTCTGCAGTACAGTACTGTTCAAATAATGCTCTCGAAGGTATGGTGCCACGGTGTGTTCCAACAGTACTTTTATGCAGACAGAGGGGGTTGTAAGTAATCAGGAAAAGTTGGGACACCTGTAGGACTTGGTAGCACCAACTTTCAAGGCTTGTTCAACCTCCACTGCTGCAGAACAGCTTTAAGTTGTTAACCCATTTCTTGTTCCCTGAAAAAGGCCTTTCCCCCCTCTAATTCTGAAATGTACATTATATTTCAATTTTGGGTAACCTTACCTTTTTGGCAGTTCGCCACGTACCTTTGTACCATTTCAAGCTATTCATTGGACTTGAACTATTTGAATTTCAATAAATAACAGGAAAAATTGGGGCCTTCTAAAACTTTTGACAGATAGTTTTTATATATATATATGTACGTCATGTATGTTCCTCTACTGTAAGAGTGACAGTACCAGTGGAATTAAAACTCCAGTCTTCATCAGCATCAAAGTGCACGTCTCCACCAATACCAGACCCAGGCAGAAAGGCATGAGCCAGGATTCCACCTTTGCCATCAAAAGGTGAGCCATCCTTATGGTCTGCAATAAACACAGCAGTATCATTAATTAGAATATATTCTGCCAAACCTGTATGCTGCATGTCAGTGTGTTGGATTAGTGCAATACAACTTGGATGAGGAGATCTGGACTTCTAGAACTCACCACCATTGTAGAAGGAAATGACAATGTCAGCCTCTCTCCTGTTCCGCTTGCGAAATTTCAGTGGTGCAACGCTGGACCAGAGCTTCCAAGCCGCCTTGAAGGTTCTGTTAACCTTTGAAGCTGCGGTAGGGAATTTGTGGCCAGCAATCCTGTTTATAGAATTTTAAATGTATTAATCTTTACCAATGTAACATTCTTAATGACTTTCACATTTGGGATTTTGGCTGATAAGTCTGAACAGTTGTTGGATATGTTGCTATGAAATCTGGTACAATGTCCTCCTCGAGATCATCTCACAATTAATTAACCACTGACACAGCCCATACATTTTTTGCATATTTATAGGGTTATAATCCTCTGTTTTGGGTACACCAGGACATGTTGTATGCTTTGATCTTCAAAACTATTTTATTCCTTTAATGCTTCACATTGCTGCAGCAGCTCCTCTCACTCTAAGTCTGAAATGCTCCAGTTTAGCTCCTTTCTCTTGAAGCTCCTGCCCCTCTCAACCTAGTCTGCTCTGATTGGTCAGCTGACACAGGTGATGATGGTTATGTAGCATTAAGCTGTTTACCGTTGTAGGAAGAAAAAACACTGAGTAATTATATGCAGAGAGGACAGCAAGCATCATTTTTTCTGTTCTTATGATGCTCTCATTGAGTAGCAGTCTTCTCAAGCATTGCCACAGACACTACCAAACAAACAAAAATCCTCTATTCTATTTCCTACGTTCCCGTAGCACGAGAGTTACATCCGGCAGCTACTATTTGTTGTTTTGTTGCAGTCAAAGTAGAAACTATTGGATTCTACACTGTAGTGGAAATAGAAAGGTTAAAAGGTCTGATTACGTGTCACACTGCGATCTAAATATGTAATGGACAAGAAATCTGGACTTCATAGAAGGCCTATAGGCAGAATATTTGAATATTGAATATTTTTTGATATTATAGATGTATTCCACGGGCCGGGTCGGACCCCCCGGTGGGCTGGTACCGGTCCGTGGACTGTACGTGTGGCCCCTCCACACACAGGTTGAGAGTATTACTTGTAATGTACACTGTGTGCGGAGGGGTCACACGTACCGTCCGGACCGACAACAGACCAGTACGTGATGACCTCAGAGGTCGAGATGGTTCATACAGTGACAGCAGATCAGCTATGTATTTGGGGCCTAAACCATTCAGTGCTTTATAGACCATCTGCAGGATCTTAAAATCTATTCTCTGGTAGATAGGAAGCCAGTGGAGAGATCAAAGAACTGGAGTGATGTAATCTACTTTTTTGGTCCGTGTTAGGACTCGAACAGCAGCATTCTGTATGAGCTACAGTCATCTGATGGACTTTTAACAGAGTCCTGGAAAGACACCGTTACAATAGTCTAGTCTGCTTAAAGATAAATGCATGGATCAGTTTTACTAAATCCTGCAAAACATTAGTCCTTTAATCTTTGACATATTCTTCAGGTGATGGTAGGCTGATTTTGTGATTGTGAATGTGGCTGCTGAAGTTGAGGTCTGAGTCAATGACTACACCAAGGTTTCTGGCTTGGTTTGTGCAATTCATTTTACGAGAAAGAGGGTATTGCATTAGTGTTGCACAGTGACAAGGAGAGAAAACACGCTAGAATGTTTGTATTTCTGTAAACTAATTACAATCCCATTAGGTGGAATTAAAATTGCAGCAATTGGGTTCATTACTCCGCCAAGGAGGTGGATGGATCATTGGTAGAGTTATGTGACAATTGGCGTCGTCTGTCTGTCTATTTGTTCGCAACATTACTCAAAAACAGATTACTGGATTTGGATGAAATTTTCAGGGAAGGTCAGAAATGACACAAGGACCACCTCATTAGATTTTGGCAGTGATCCCGCAAAAAGTCTGGTACCGTGTCACCGTAACTATGACTACAAGCGAACACTATGTCTGCTGCCTGCTGATGATAGTGATCCTTCTACAAATCCACTGCTGCAGAAGTATTGGGACTCATCTGTCAGAAACCATACAAGGAACAATTGACATGTTTGTTGATGCGTTTCCGAGTCCCGTCAATTCCTGCCGCCCCCTACATATTTAGGTCACATGATTTGGTATCTGTACATAATGTAAACATCAATAACAAACACCTGTGCTCAGCGCAACATCATTTTGTTTGTGGGTACATCTACAGTCATGGAAAAATTATTAGACCACCCTTGTTTTCTTTAATTTTTTCTTCAGTTTAATGTTTGGTACCGCTGCAGATATATTACCTGAAGAATACAATGAACACGACAAAAAAAGCAGCTGATTACATAATACTTTATGTCCTATTAGACATGCATAAGCTTAATTTTATTCTCAGGTTTTATACGAGGCCATTTCATGTCATAAGTAGCACTGCACATGCAAAGGCCTAGAGTGGTTTTCTGCTGACATTCAAGCACAACTCAGAAGTTGCCAGCTCTCACATAACGCCTAAAACAAAAGACTTATGTGAAGCCACAAAGGCAGCCATCTTGGCACAGCTGGAAATTGGTATGAGTGAGAGACAGGTAGTGATATTTTGTTGGCTTTATTAGATAGGTTAGTGTGGAGAGGCAGACAGGAAAGCAGGGAGAAGAATAGAGGGAAGACCTGCAGCAAAAGGCCGTCAACCGGAATTAAACCCAGGCTGCTGCGTTGAGGCCAATAGCCCCTGTTTATGGATCACCCGCTCAATCAGTTGAGCTATCTGGTCTCCAATGCATAATCATTTCTAACCTGTAGCTGAGAGTGGTCTTCTTCCAGCGAATTGTCTCCCCAAATCGCTCCACATCTGACAGACCACAGCGGGGCCTCTTCATAACTGCCAGAGTGTCCTGGGTGAGTTCTCCAGTTGGAGGCAAGCCAAAGAAGCGCTGCATTGTCTGGATCTTATCACACAGTCCAGTCTTCCAGTCAGCATCTCCATCTGGGTCTGCAGTCCTTTTCTTTCTGTTTGCCTTGGGCTGGTAGCCATAGAAATGCTGCAGATATTCCTAAAGAAGATAATTTATATCACTCAGGTAACACAAAATATTTACTTCCCAAAACAAGCTTTTTTAAAAAAAAAAGTCCTTTCCTTAAACACAGTAATGTTTGTTATTCCTCACAATGTCACGCCAGCTCAGCGGCAACACAAATCATCCTCTCCTGAAATGGCTTTACAGTAAACATTCCAAACATTTTCTCCAACCTTTAATGACAGTATGGTGCAGTATGGCTGCACTCATGTAATTGTAGGTGTCGACATCAACCACAAATGGGATAAAGATTCTGCAGCCTCTGACTTACAGGATTGCCGCAGCTCTACGATCATTTGTACAGCAATCTCCCCAGTCACTTTCTATTCTCACACGTGTTAATAGAGAGTATGTTTGTCAATAATGATGTTTAACATGTATTTAATAAAAATATATTATTAATGATTATCAATATTATTCAAATCCATCCGTGAATTGTCCAGTATTGATCAATTCTTTAGTGTAAGTCTGCTTACAGTGCTTGCAGATTAAATATAATTGGAGGTGAATAAAGAGTATTGGACATCAATACAAATAGTTAAATTTTTATGTGTTTAACAGGATGTATAATAAGTATTTTATAAAAGAAAGTGGATCTAAACAATATTCGTACCTTAGAGATATTTTAGATTCAAAACTACATTGCACAAATATACTAATATATAAATACACAGCATAAAAACACATTTGATCATGCAATGAATAATGAAGACTAAGAATCTGAGTGAGCATTCAGTCAGACAGTTCCAATTCATTCAGCCAGTTAGAGTTGCAGTGCAATTAAAAAGTACTAAACACGCAAAATATCTCAGCTGACTCTATCCAATAATCCAACATCAGTCTGACATTTATATGCAGGACTGACAATCCCTTTGTAAGTTTTTCTTGGCAAATGTTAACAACAATAATAATTACTTATAAGCAACAGCGACTCAGTGGGTGGCTGCTGTTATCTCCTGACTTCTTTATGTTACCACAAATTAACTCTTGCTTTTTAGACATGTTTCACGTCTCCTATGATCAGCGATCGCTGATCATGACTGAGAATGAAGCCAGGTGGCAGACATCCACAGGGAGCGCTCATAAAGAATCATTATTGATGCAGCACATTTTGCTGCAGGTGATGCTTCACAGAGGCAGACATGAATTACTTATCAAATTAAGTTCTGGCATCGGGACATTTTTTGTATTATCTCATCTTTACAATAAATCAAAGTAGTGTATTCTGAGACAAAAATAATTAAGCCTGCATGCCTGTAATGTAATAAGAGGAGTGAGAAATGCAAAACCACAGAAAGAAACAGTATGCCTCTCTCACAGTATAAATGTGTCTTACTAAGCCGAGATGCTGCTAAATGCAAAACCTAACTTATGAATCAATAATGCCAGTATAAAATACATTTTTAAAAGATGGTTGTCTGCATAACAAGGCACAAATAAAACAGATTGCATGAAATTGTCCCTGCAATACTTCTACTAAATTCTCAATTTAACAAAAACTTTAAGTTTTTATACATTTGTGGACTTATGAAATGAATTTCTGGAACCTTATACAATAGACACTCCTCTTCGTGGGTCAACAGTGAGGTCATTTACGAAATTTTTAGGGAAATCCGACACTCATTTGCAGGAACAACCATTACTCTACCAAAGCAGGCTTCCACTCAGGTTTAGATAGAGAGGCAATAAAGCTGTCCACACTGAAGCCCAACTATCCCAGCAAAGACATGTAACTTTAGCAGACTGTCTTTCAAAATCTTTTTTAAAGGTGTGATATTCATAAAGAGATAAATACCTCTGCAAACGCCTTGTCAGCTTCAGATGGTCCAGCATGAGGCTGTTTTGACAGCTCTGGAGCTGGGAGAGGTAAGGCTGTCACCAGAGTCTGCCCGGGCATCAGAAGAGTCAGAAGACTCAGCCAGAGCATCTTGATGTCTGTCAGGCAGCAGACGATCCAGCAAGTCACTCTGCGTTGCTGCTGACACTAAGAGCTGTATGCAAAGCTGCAGCAGCAGGAACCACCTGTTAATTACATGCAAGTGATCCTGTCCCAACAAGAACAGCAAGGTTCCTCCACACACAACAGGGTCTTCTTTAATCTGTCTTCAAAGAAACCCCAGACCCCTTATTTGTAAAACTCTGCATCGTAGGAAATCAGTCCCGACTGGCCCAGAATTCACTGCAATATGTTCAGTTTCAGATATTTTATCAACATTCCTAACGTAGTAACCTCCCCGATCTTCTCCAGATTACATGGGTACTGCCCTAACCTGCAGGTGGGCAATACTTGCAAACACGGTGCGCATAGAAGACAGATGATTAAATATAACATGAAAGATGCTACAGAGATTAGCTTCTAAATTCTTCTGAAGAGATATGTCTTGTCCTGGAATCTACATAACTGTGTGTTCTCTGCGGAAAACAACTCAAATCATTTCATGTAGAGTGACAGTTGCAACTGTGCCGATTTTCCATAGAATCAGTGTGAGTGCTTTAATTCTGCCTCATTGTCGCGTACTGTTTTGTGCTCCCTCTGAAGAATGTGAAATAAAGAGAATTATCTTCTATGGATTGTGCATGTATGACCCTTTAGATACAGTATGAGATGGCCAAAAGGCCCAAATGCTCATGCCATGCACAGACATGACAGAAGGCCAAAACATCTCCTAAACTGTTATTGAAACCAGCTGGTCTATAAGCCCTTTGATATATTTGAATACTGTTTGTGTGCTTGTTTAATGGATACATGGAGCACAGATTTGCATATTTGAGTTCTGTGAAAGATGACAATATCCTTTTATTGTGGCAGATAATAGAGGGGTTGACAGCTCTGGTAGGCACTCTGGGTTATTTCCCAATAGTGTTTGTCTGTGTGAAAGGGGGAAAATGACTGATTTATTGTGCTGCATCCTTCCTTTCTTAGAAAAAGGTCTTGCCAATGAGGAAAACATTAACTAAAGTAATAAACACATCAGGGATACAAACAATAAATCTGGAGTGATGTTATCTGAAGTGTAGAAACAGGATGAGCGATGACTTGGATCAAAGAGAGGCCTATACGCTACCGTTCAGAAGTTTGGGGTCACTTAGAAATGTCCTTTCTTGTTTTTTTAAGTTATTTTTTTTGACCTTCTGTTGCCTTTATTAGATAAATCAGTTGAGAGGTAGACAGGAAAATGGGGAGAAGGATGGGGGGAGGAGCTGCAGCAAAGGGCCGAGAGCTGGAAACCAACCCAGGCCACTGTGTCAGGACTCGCCCCTGTTTAGGGGTCACCACTCAACCAGTTGAGCTACCTGTGCGCCCCAGAAATGTACTTATTTTTGAAAGAAAAGCATTTTTTTTTCAATGAAAATCTACATAGGAGTGCAGAGGCCCATTTCCAGCAACCATCACTCCTGTGTTCTAATGCTACATTGTGTTAGCTAATGGTGTTGAAAGGCTCACTGATGTTTAGAAAACCCTTGTGCAATTATGTTAGCACATGAATAAAAGTGTGAGTTTTCAAGGAAAACATGAAATTGTCTGGATGACTCCAAACTTTTGAACAGTACTGTATATACATGGGGCAAATAGCAGAAATTTGGAGCAGCATAAAGGAATATTTTGACTCACTTAGGAAGCACAGTTTCTCAGTCCACATCCTAGTAAATACATTGATTTAATGGCAACAGTCTACACATCAATAGGCTCTTGCCTGGGTGATCCCAAACTTTTTAACGGTGGTGTACATGCAGTCTTTGATACGGTTATGTGCTGCCTCAGTTAATTTAATAATTTAGGATCTTTCCAAGAGCAAGTTGACATTAACGCTCAATGCTAAGATCAATGTTCCTAAAATATTTTTCTTTGCAAACGCCACAACTAACAACAACTCAGTGTGTGGCTGATAAATTCTGACTGCTGTTATCTCCTGACTCCGTTTTATTACCACATGATAATGCCAGCTTTGCAGATATCACTTCACCCTCCACTGTTTTCTTCAGAAGAAAACTGAAAGCGGAGCCAAGCGGCTCATTCAGAATCATGATCTATGGAGCACACTTTGCTTCAGGTGCTGTTTGACAGAGGCAGACAGCAGAGAAATGAATTAGTTGTCTGATTAAGTTATAATATCAATAAGCTTTCTATTATCTTTACAAGGAATCAGAGATGAGCACAAAATAATTAATTGACTGAATGAATTCCTTTGTTGTTATTGTACAAAATCCAGCTTTTCAAAATGGTACATGAAAGATAGAAGGGAAGGAAATAGAAGCAAAAAGTCACGAACAACAGCAATAAAAGATATAAGCATGAAGTATTAAGCAATATTAGACACAATAATTTACAAAAACCACACATATATTGCATGAAGACTGTTTCATTAATGAAGAAAGAGCACACAACAGTCAACCAATAATGATAATAATAAACATAATGAGATATTACATATTATCTGATTATTATATTTATTGGTTACTCCTTATCCCAATTTGCTAGAAGAAATCTGAAATGTAAGCCCAACCACAGCTCAGGTCTTAGTACTGTAAGTAATGTATTAATATACATAGTGACATATATAATAAGTTACATATACTATACTTAAAACTGAATTTCAGGTATATTGCACATTTAACCACATTTAAAGTCAGGTCAAGTGTAAAAATGCTGCGTTCAAGGTTGGGCAGAGCTGAGTGAAACAAAAGCTCTGGGATTAAAACAGAATCTGCTCTTGATTTAATGGACATGTAGTTCCAGTAAAGTGCACTGATATTTCCTCTCAGCCCCACCCCAGGTTGTATGACCGGCTGTTTGTAAAGGTGGACAAACCTTCCATGATGTCACTGATAGGGTTCCTGAGCAGCAGTTTTGTTTTGGAGCTCGGTGAGGCATCCAGAGTGTCCCTGACTCCTCCTGATTCCCAGCTAATCCAGAAATGAGCAACAAGGTGGAGAATGAGGGGGTTGAGGCGCTGTACTGGTACATGTAGGTCCTGGATTGTCTTCTGATGTACCCACCTGTGACTCAAAATGGCCACACGAGAATATTTTCTTGATAACTATGAGCTTCAACTCTTTTTGCGTTTTTGCTTCAGCACACTTTTGCAGCGCAAACATGCCAAAGTGCCTGCTTGTCTCTGTGTTCCTGAACCAAATCATCCAGGTCATCACAGCTTCACATCCTGCAGTGGCCTCCCCTTCCCTCCTACAAAGGCTGCACAAGTATCATTTCCTTCTGCTAAACCGATTAAATTAGAAATTACATCTGGTTAATTAGTTAATGAATGTTTGTGTATAATTATCGTTGGTTCTACCATGTGCTTCTTTGTTTGGGAACTGGAAGTCAATGAAATCAGAGTTTGCGAATTTTGATTATGAGACTGATCGACAAGTAGATTTGATTAATTAATGATCATTCAACCTAAAACCTTCTTGATAAAGGTCTCTTAGGTGGTCTAAATTTAATATCTGTGTGGTGTCCCTGATAAGCAAGTGCAATTTTAATCATAAAATGTAATTTCTACAATTATGTGGTGCGGTAGGCTACACAATTCTGCTACATTTAATTATTTTTCCATCTATGAGGCTATTTCTGCTACAAATGTTAACAGTTTTTTTACACACGTTTTCAGTATGATTACGCTAAAAACTGCCAACAAGAAAAGGTTACATTTAGGATGCAGTTAGAAGAGGAAAAGAGAAAAAGAGAATATAATAATGTATGTGCACTGAAAAACTAGACATCCATTTTATCTTATAATTTAGAGTCCCAGTTTGAACGTCTTCCAGTAAATCCTATTCCAAGCGTACAGTGATGACGTTCCGATGCTTTCATTTCCAAGATCAGCAACTTGGGCATTCCCAACATGAGTCAAGTCTGTATTGATAAGGCCTCACCCAAAGTAAATCTGTCTGACAGCAAGGACACCCAACTGAACCGACTCAACACCCACAGCTGAGCACCTTCTCAAAAGATCCTATTTAATATGAGTCAAAAGAAGAAAGAAAAAAAAACTTCCAATGACACTCATTAGGACTCTGACACATGTCTTAACACTGACTCATATTTTCTTGCTGTCCCTACAAGCCGAAGCTGATTTGGATCTTTCCATTAAGACCTTGCTGTTTTGTGTTTTGTAATTCCTGGGTCAGGTCGCTCTCTCTCTCTCTCATATTGCATGTTCTCCCTGTGCATGTGTGGGTTCACTCCGGCTTCCTCCCACAGTCCAAAAATATGCTGAGGTTAATTGGTTACTCTAAATTGCCTGTAGGTGTGAATGTGAGTGTGATTGTTTGTCTGTATATGTCGCCCTGTGACAGACTGGCGACCTGTCCAGGGTGTCCCCTGCCTTCGCTCGAGTCAGCTGAGATAGGCTCCAGCACCCCCCACGACCCTAGTGAGGATAAAGCGGTGTATAGAGAATGGATGGATGGATGGATGTTTCCAGCTAGAATAGTCATTTACCACATAAACAATGTCTACACTGTATTTCTGATTCATTTAACGTCATCTTCATTGAGAAAAATGCTTTTCTTTCAAAAATAAGGACATTTCAAAGTCATGCTGAACCTTTGAACGGTAGTGTATGTTTTGCTACGTGGTCAGAGCCAGTTTTTATCAGCTACGTCTTTTATCTAAAGTAATGTCTTTTTTAAGTTGCACCGATCTGGAAAGGACTATTCATGCTTTTATTAGCTCACATATAGATTATTGCAATGCCCTTTATGTCGGTGTTTCCCAGTCTGCCCTGAGCAGCCTCCAGTTGGTGCAAAATGCGGCAGCTCGTTTCCTCACAAACACTCCAAGGTGTGAGCACATCACCCCAGTCCTCTTCTCCCTCCACTGGCTTCCAGTTTCTTTTAGGATTGATTTTAAAATTTTATTTTTTGTTTTTAAAGCCCTGAACGGTCTGGTGCCTATTTATTTAATGCAGCTTCTCTCTGTCCGAAACCCAAACAGGGAGTTAAGGTCCTCTAATCAGCTGTTTCTGGAAGTCCCAAGGGCCAGGGTTAAACACTGGGGGGATCGAGCCTTTTCAGTTGCTGGGCCAAGACTCCAGAACAAACTGCCCCCTGACGTTCGCACCATCACTGACTTTGGCTTGTTTAAAGCACGGCTAAAAGCATATCTTTTCAGTCTGGCTTTTAATACACAGTAATGTGGTGACATTTCATTTCATTTTATTTTATTCTATTTTATCTTATTTTATTTAATCTTATTTTATCTGGTTTTATTTTCCTGATATGCTCTATTGTTGCTTTCTTTAAATCAGCTTTTATTTCTTAGTTTATTGTTTGTTTTTAACTGGAAAGCACTTTGGTCACCATGAGTGTTGTAAAGTGCTCTATAAATACATTTTTGATTGATTGATTGATTGCTGCTCGGATCTTTAAATGAAAATCCATCAAAATTCTACAATTCTACAATTTCATTTAGCAGACGCTTTCATCCAAAGTGACGTACATCTGAGAGTAGATACAACACTAGGATCTAGCCAATAGAAAACAACCAGGACAGGTGCCATAAAACAAGTTCAGGTGTGATAATAGGACCGTGGTGCCTACAGGCAGTGCAGATTCAAGAGGATGTTGTTTTTTTTTTTTATGGAGTCTGTCAAGTGCAAAGGTGTTCATTGAAGAGCTTGTTTTTGTCTTGAATAGTTAACATGTTTATCATTTGCCCTTTCTGTCAGCATAATGAAAACATTGTTTAAAACTCGGCACTATATATGGCACCAAACCCCAAAATCCTAATCCAAATTTTAAAAAAACAACAACAACAAAAAACAGGAGCTGTGTTTGCCAACCAAGTAAAGGCAGGAAGTGGGATTTTTACAGATTGGTCATGACATTGAAGTGGTGCTTTCCTCTTTTTCTCAACACACTAATAAAAATGCATACATCCATATAAGTGTACCAGGACAGGACTTTTTTTTAACTTGTGCGGCTTCATTTTGTGGTTGTGATTCAAAAAAGAGTAGTTTATGATCTGTGTGAAGTCCAGGATATCCCGCTCTTCTTACCGGTTTGTGTTATGATATCCATCCAAAGTCTGACTGATGTGACTACATCAATGACATTATCTGGATCAAGGAATAAGCTTTGTTTCTACAGCATCTTACATACCAGAATATTGTTGAAAAGTACTTGACAGTGGAATGGAATGTTTGTGTACATAACTGGCATGAAAATAGCAGCACATTGACTGTCTTTACATGACAATGTTTACGTAAGTTAGCCAGAGAGGAATGCGCTGTAGCCTCAGGATGTTGTAATTATTCTTTGCCTAAACTTGCTTTTTCTACCTTACATTGGAAGATGCCAAGAAAGCCAAAAACACAGAGCACAGTGCAGTGTGCTAGATGTTACATATCATAATATGCCTCCTTCTGCTGGAAGCTGAAAGACTGCAAGAGCATCAAACACTCTTGTTGGGTTCAAAGAGGACAAAAATTTATTTAGAAATCCTTGCAAAAAGAAATGATTGCAGCTTATAGTTGTAGGGTCTCTGTATTTTGGTCAGATTTGGATTTATTCTGAAAATTAGAGAAAACCAGAGTCAGCATCAGATATCAGTGTAAGATGTTAAAATAAAGCACTCACAGAGCAGTTCTCCACCAAGGCTGCTCAGTTGTTGTATCATTTCCAACGGCTGAAATGTTGAAAAAAAAAATCATGGCAGAAATCATGGCAACATAAAATGTGGTCATTTCATATAGATGTGCCCACAAACATAATTACTTTGCACTGAGTGTGTTATGCATTTATACGTTTTGTACAGATACCAAATCGTGTGATCTAAATATGTAGCAGGCGGCAGGAATTGATGGGACTCAGAAACACCCCCACAATTTAATCAATTGTTCCTTGTATCATTTCCAACAGATAATTCCCGATAAATTTGCAGTGGTGGATTTGTAGTAGGATCACAATCTGCTGACATAGTGTTCACTTGTCATAGTCACAGTCACACGCTATCTTGCCATGATACAGAATCTTTAACAAATCCATGGATCCAGACTATAAGACGCATCTTTGCCAAAATCTGATCACTTGGTCCTTGTGTCATTTCTGACCTTCCCTGAAAATTTCATCCAAATCCATTTGTCAATTTTTGAGTAATGTTGTGAACAGACAGACAAACAGACATACATCGATTGCCACACACTTTTTGAACTTAATTACTCCACCA
This sequence comes from Acanthochromis polyacanthus, assembly GCF_021347895.1. Taxonomy (NCBI): domain Eukaryota; kingdom Metazoa; phylum Chordata; class Actinopteri; family Pomacentridae; genus Acanthochromis; species Acanthochromis polyacanthus. Next base: position 20,406,008 of record NC_067129.1, read on the forward strand.
ATGAATGCAGCAGAGTAATGTGAGTGTATGTCAGCGTATGTTCATCTGTCTGTCTGTCACTCTGTTTGCAACATTACTCAAAAACGGAGTAACGGATTTACATGACATTTTCAGGGAAGGTCAGAAATGACACAAAGACCAAGTGATTAGATTTTGGCAGTGAAGCAGCTAATAGTCTGGATCCACAGATTTGTTAAAAATTTCTGTATCATTGCGAGATAGCAGCTTGGCATCACTGTAACTATGACAACAAGTGACATCAGCTGCCTGCTGACGATCACATGATTGTGATCCAACTACAAATCGACCGTTGTGGACTTATCTGTCGGAGATGATACAAGGAACAACTGATTAAATTGTGAGGGTGTTTCTGAGTCCCAGCTACATATACAGGTTACACATTTTGGTATCTGTACATATACACATACATAACACACACCTGTGCTAAACACAAGGCCATTTTTGATTTCATCTGTCAGAAATGATACAGTGACTGTGCAGCCTTGGTTACAAACAAGTACTGTTTTTCCTGCGTGCGATGTGGGACGTGACACCATCTAGCAGATAACTTATTTGACAGAGCACTATGCTATAAAAAATGACTGCTTAGCCCTAAGGTATAACAGTTTAAGGTGCATTATGAACCCGATCAGAATACCTGAGATCATTACGATGTGATAGTGAGATAAACTGAACAGATAAAGATGGATCTGTCTGTGTGGTCCCCTGCAGCTGCATTACTGTCTGGATATTCACCTCAAGGTTCCACAAGACTAAATCCACCACAAACATGAACATGCAGAAACACAACAAAGTATGAACAGTGTATAAAATGATGTAAAAATAATTACAAGAAAGCACTCAGAGAGGACAGTATTCCTTGTATCATTTCCGAAGGCTGGAATCTTTTAAAAATCCGTGGATCCAGACTATAGGCTGCTCCAATGGCAAAATCTAATCCCTTGGTCCTTGTGTCATTTCTGACCTTCCCTGCAAATTATGCCTAAATCCATTAATCTGTTTTTGAGTATTGTTGCTAACAGACAGACAAACAGACGGACAAACAGAAAAACCAACACAGATTGTCACATAACTCTGCCATTGGCCACTCTATATCACAACAGCACACACTGTGGAGGCCTTGAAACAGATGTTCTCTGCAGATTTATTTCGAGTAAATGCAAAATTATGCTTTACACAAACTGTGCATGTTTTGTAATAAACGCCAAGAGTCTCACATCACTTCACAGAAAGCTTTAAAAAGATCCAGATCTGCGAATTCTGACTTTGATTTATAGCATTCCACCTATTCACCTTAGTAATGTGTGCAGAAACATCTGTCATGTTACATGTCAGAAACAGCTTTTTAGAGCACCATATGTCAAAATTTCACCAACATTCCAGACTGAGGCTTAATTTTTTCCATCTAAAGTGTCTTTAGAATAAAGCGTGTGATGCTCTATCCTGTCACACATGTGTGTTTGTTGGTCAGTCTGTGTCAACTGAGGGCAATGAATCACTTATCAAACACACCAAGAGCCTTATTTGGTTAAAAAAAAATATGGAGAGACGCTAGCATTTTGATTGTAGACACTTTGTTTGGTGTCGCAGACTTTTAGACTGTATCGCATTACTGTCATTATGCCTGATCTTTATGACATGTTAGTGAGTCTTTGTACCAACATGTTTTGCAACTCCTCCTCCTACTACTACTACTACTACACACACACACACACACACACACATTAGTCTCTGGAACCTGTGGGTAGTTCCTTGTGGAAAACAATGACTAAGAATCAAGCCACTAAAAGGGTGGACCAGTGGACTGAACCTGTGAATGAAAGGTGATGACGCACATTTTGATCTATGTCCAAAGCAAATCTTTGTTTTACTCTGAACAAGGCCTTCTGTATAATGCATGTGTGTGTTTCTATTTTTTATGGCCTACACACTAATGTAAAATTAAAGCAGTACTTCCTACAGCCAATTCCCTTGAATTCTTCCTCAGTGGTTTGGTTGACTGTTTGAGGGCTGGATTGCTCAACATTGTGACATTTGGTAACAACAGTAAATACTAATACAATAATATACAATAATACAAAATAAAATACGCCCTAAAACAAAGTTTGAACTTGTTTAATTGATTCATAATGCCTATCTTTTTTCTCTGCTGGAACACGACCATTGCATTAAATGCAGTGTTAATAAGAATGACTTGATTTGACTCCATTTTCTACAGCTGTTTTAAGGCACAGCTTCCCAGTGTAGAGTATTCCCCAGCATCCATTACTTCTCTACTTCTATAGAAATGTTCCAAGGCCCAAAGGTGCAGTGTGTTTCAGACAGGCTAGTAAAATACTGCCCCACCCTGGTGACATGAGTCACTTCACTGCCCCAACAACATAACATTATCTCTTATAAAAGGTGAATAAAAACTCATGAGTCATATGATAGTATATTATGATGGTTGTTGATACTCTTAGAGTCACATTCAAATCACTGCCACGTCATTTCAGCATGTAAGAAACGTTAACCCTTTCTTGCATTGGGTCCACCTTACTTACTGACAAAAAGGTTTAATTCATATTGTGATATTCTGAACTGGGAATTACTGTACAAGCTACACTGCAGATAAATGTAAGTGGTAAAATGGGGGTGGTGTCATGGTGATATATGTTAATATTTTTTACCTGTTAATAGTCTTCAAGGAATATGTATGGAATTTCCTTTATTTTTTATTCACATCAGGGCCTGCCATTGGCATAAACGCTCTATGCCATTGTTTATAGCCACATCCACTAGAGGGGGCCACACCACAATAAGTGTGTGATTCGCATTTTGTCCCTGTCTAGGACACATTTTTTAAAAAATAAATATTTGCTGTTAATCATGTGCGTGTGTGTTTTAACCCAATTACAAGCTGTATACGTGATTTGGTAGTTGCCCTGTGCATGTTTTGGGGCCACAAAAAAAATCTTGCTTAGGGCCACCAAAGTCCTTGGGCCGGCCCTGATTCACATGCAATATAGTAAAACTGTTTGCTTCAGCAGTACTTCAGCATATACCCGAGTCTTCAGTTTTATTCCTGTCAGTATGTTGAGAGGGCTTTGCTGATATGCGAGTCATAGTCTGATCAATAGAGTATTTTATTCCTAAATTTGATTCCTGTTTTCTTCTGTTTTGTTTGTATTCTATATACTATCCTGTTCCCTTTACTTTCTTATGGAGTCTTGAGACTTCTCATGCTTTCAATTGGCACTGAAATAAATGAAACTGAATTGAAAAGAATTGAACAAAATGAAAACATGGGGGATTTTGATTGTTGACAGTATTTTCTGTTCCGCTAAAATTCCAACAAAATGAAAAGTTTTTTAAGCTGGCTTTTGTCAATGTTCATATTTCGGTTCTGCAGTTTCTGCAAAGTTTTACATTTTAGTATCTCATTTGCATGTATTTTTAATACAAAAATATGTACAGGAAAGGTTCTTGGTGGTATCTTTAAAATGTTTTATCCTGTTACCCCTCTGTGTCCCTAATGAGGATTAAGTGGTGTATAGATAATGGATGAATGTCTGATGGACAGTTGTGTAACTCGCTCACAGTAATAAAAAAAAATCGTACTGGACTTGTTTGACGCTACTAAAAACCTTTGAAAAATAAAATCCTACTCATTTTTTTTTAGCAATTCATGCAGGAAATTGTTAAGTGAAGATAATTATTCTGTAGATGGCACAAAAGTTCGACACATCTTATTTTATTGGACAACACAGGACATCATAAAAGACTGGCACACAACCAAAGTTCAACAAAAAAAAAAAAAAACATTGGCAGAATTTTCTCTTCTGGCCTCAACACATTTTGTATCTACGGTTAACATCATCTGAACGACCTGCAGCTAAGTTGCTGGACACGTGAAATGAATGGAAGGCCAAAGAATCAGGCACAAACTTTGCATTAGAAGCTGTTATTGTTTGTCCTCCCGATGCTTCGACTGCTAACAATCAGGGCAAGGGCACATAGCAACACACCAGGGACAGATAGAATGGTTTGTCATGAACATCAAGGCAACTTGGATTACACTGCAAGGATTACAATAAGGCACCCTCTTTGATGCCTGCTCACCTCTACTCATGAGCAGGGATTCAAGATAAACAGTGAGGATTCCACACAGACATACGGACAATGCTAATACTTCTTTCATACATTGTGCTTATGAATATTTGTAACACTGGGTTTATGCACTCATTCTACCCAAGCATGACGATTAGTGTCATGGCATTTATGTATTATGACAAATCAATGTAACATGTGTCGTCTCAGTAGATAATTGTGTACAAAGCAGTTTAGGACATGACCATAATGTTGTGCATCCTTTAAAACAGCAGTTACATCCAGCACTAGCTTCTATGTTTCCACTACATATCAACCATTTCACAGTAGTAACACAAACATTGTAAATAAAAAGCCCTTCATTTCACAACACAAATCCAGTATGTGAGGCAAAGATCCAAAGAGTTCTACAGCAGGTAGATAGTAGTTCTTCAATGCACTGTGGCATGCTTGGCAATGTCTGAAATAAGCTGGAAGTTTATGCCACCTACTGGTTCAACAAAGATTTCCTTCATTAGGTGTTTACAGTATGTGCCATTTGACTCGATAACTTGATGCAGTGGAATTAAAAACGAAAGACAAAAATGAGTAATAAATATGTGTTAAATAAAATGCAGTTTTGTATGAGATGTTAAAGGACCTGTCGAATAAGGAGCTTCAAAACTGTTTTCAGTCAATCACATTACTGTTCTCTAATGTGACATTGGATACTGAGGGGACACCTTATTAGAATGAAGCAGGAAACAAAAAACTACCCAGAACTAGCTGTGTCTGGTGCTCAGTTTCCTGCAGTCATTTGAATGTGTTTCAGTCATTCACTTGGTCCTTTGAATTTCAACAGTTTACAGAAATTTGCTTCTTCAACAGGCAATCCTTATAAGCTGGTTTCACTTTCAGCATATAAACGTGTTTCAGTCCAAGCTGGCTGCAGCAGCTACAGATGGATGATGGGCTTTCCCAGTGACGTTCCTGCATACTTCTGTTGCTTCTGATCAACAAAGGAGCTTCTTAAGGTAACACCCCCAGAGGAATACTCATTGTGATTCTACCCCACTCACTCCCTGTGGGCTTGAAAGGTGGCTGCAAAGTTCATCTCAGAGTGTAAATTAGTGTAGATTATCACTTTAGCACGGCAAAAGCCTCGTCTGTCCACAGAAACATGAGATGTAAAAAGTGGATCAACTTGCCCTGTGTTTCTGGGAAAAATTCAACCCTGTTAACAAGACTGAAAGTTATTGTAATGATGTTGAGTAACAACATTGCATCTCTTCCTTGTTTATAGCTAGGTAAACCACTAAAACGTCTCAGACACTACATGACCGCTTTAAATCCCAGTGAAACTTTGGCAACGGAAAACCACAAATTTTAAACAAGTAATAAATCCAGTTGTGGCACATCTTAATGCAGAAATTTCAAGTAAAAGTGAAGCCAGTGGTTGAGTAAATGAGTGAGAAACTAGTCAAGACAGCTGAGCTGCAATAACACAGTATCACTTTCACCTTCTAGCTGGCAGTTGCTATGCCATTTGGAGCAAACACATCCACAAACAATATGATGTTTGGTAAAAAGAGATGGCAGCACTGTGTTGTAAGCAGACCTCCCTCAGCTACTTGTAAAACTACCCACAAGTAATAGTCTTATCTATACTTGGTTAATAGGGATCTATTTTAATATATTCAGTCTTAGGAGATTCAAATATTCACAGGATTGAAATTAAAATTATAATGTAATGTAGATTCTGAATTAATCACACTTGTTTCCCTTTTCTCAAGCCCCAATCAAGCCAACATCCATAACCCCTTCAATATTTCCACTGCAGTGGACAACATCACTCATTCATTGTATCGAAAAGGTAAGAGCAAATAAAATAACTACACCTCAGTAAAATTACAGAAAAGCTAGTCTAACAAATTAAAAAAAAATCTTCCATTTCTTAGAACTGGACTCAGTGCTACACTGTAATTAGTAAATTCCCACAGCGCAGAACCGAAGGGTCCCTGGGGTGGTGCCCTGGGATCCACCAGCCCCCTAGCTGGAGGCTGGCTTCCCAGCAGTGGCAGGGGGGTACTGACAGGTCCCTATGCCAATGGTGTGTTTGACAGTCACCATCCTTCAGTCGGTTCCCATCCCTTCATTTCAACTCGTCTTCTGTGGTTCAATGTGCAATGTGGGCCAGACTCCACACAGAAACTGAACAAAATTAACAGATGGCAAGACGTCATGAGTTAGGTGTGCAATATTTCAAACTCCAAATGTGACACCAGCAATGACAGAATCTTACATAATATAAATATTAAAATTATATGAGCACATAAATACATGCTGAGAAACAGTGTGGACAAAGACATACCTTTACTTTTGGTCTGTACTTGAGGTAGGTTGACCTGATCTGCAAGCTTAAAGAATATGAACATTTGATTTTAATATATGTGAACAGCTAACCCAGTGGAGCTGTAATTTCCTGTGACAGAAATAGAAGCTCACCTGAGAAGAATGTGCAGGTAGGATCCCAGACCTGTGAAGATGTGCCACCAGGCATGGAACTGTGTTACAACTCCAACACCAGGGGGCAGCGTTTGTCTACTGGCTCTGAATTTCAAAGAAAGCATTGACACAACTTCAAATAATTACAAAACAAAACAAACATTTTAGCTCCCACAGCAGTGAAACTCTGATAAGCATGACAGCTGTATTTTTGTCTGATATTTCATTCTGAAAGAAACCATTTGAAAAATAAAACAGCTGTTATGGGGCATTTGACGTTTATTCATTTTAATCTGATAAATATAATTGTTTATGAACTGGCCCCTGGTCTCGAGTCATTTTGCTAAAATGGGACCCAGGAAAAGTAATCTGACCGTCACTGTCCTACAGTGTGATGCTTTTTACAAAAAGAAATGTTATCAATAGTTTATATTACTTTACAAATGTTTGAATTAATATCACTTTGCAAATGCTTTCATATTAAAACCTAAACACTTAAACATGCATTTCAGATTATTTAAATTCATTGTCCAGGCGTTGACATTAGTTTGCTTGATCTGTCGCTGAGAGAAACAAAGATGAATACTGTGATAAACGTTACTAGTTAATGTCACTGACTGTTGATGTGAACATTTTCCACACTTAATCAATTAAAATGAGAATATTAACTTTCTCAGTTATTTTTGATCAAATTAAAAAATGTATCATCTTTCCACTTTAACCACTCACCTCAATGAGTCACAGAAGATATTGTCAATGTTCCACAGCAGGAATCCTAACAAAAAGATACCTAAGGAGGTGTAACACAGTGGCCTGAGCCATGGGTACACCCTAAATTGAAACAGAAACAACAAAAGAACACCCTTCAGCATGTTGTTACTTCAGTGAATATTAATGAACGTAAGTGCCTTTGATATGGTAATGTGCTTCATTTTAACGCTCCTCTTGGCAAACTTACCATGTAACAATGAAGATAGAGCGCATCACTAGGCAAGCTACTAGAGCACCATACATGACCTGAAAAAGGAGGCAGGTATCTGGGTTAGAAACACTGTAAGAACTGGCTGGCACAAATAAAATCTCACTACTATTAACATTTTTTTTCACCCATTCAGCTTAAAAGCCCTTTGCAAACACACGATACATAATCTTTTAGCTTTATCAGTCTGTTAACGTGACAGCACTCTGTTATTTAGACATACTCCTAGGCCACTTTTGCAGTTGTTTTAATGTTCCTCACAACTCCATACAGACATGAACACCACAGACAGATGTCAAGATAGGACAGAACATTAAGTGATGCACAAAACACAATAATGCAACAAACAAACAAAGACTTAGTCTAAATAAATAGCAAACTTTATCAAATTGTCCAAAAATAGATAAACTAATATTTTATGACTTTCTAAGCAGTGAAAATGAAATAAATATCCCAACAGCTTTGATGGAGCTGTACACTGTGCCATTACTTTTCAGATTTTGATCCGTCTTTCTCAATGTGGGTGATAGTTTATAATTAAAAGTAAATGTACACAGCATTTCCACTTTGGACTTTGGTCCAGCTGCTGTTTGATTCTGCAGATATTTGCTAAACTAGACTCCTACAAACAGCTGGAAACAAACCGAATCGCCGTGTTCAGCTTGAAGTATGTTGCTTGTGTGTACCTATGGGTTAATATAACTACGAGCAGTTCAGACTTATGCTGTAAAAAGTAATATGAAATGTAAATAGTAACATTTCATATTACTATGGGTGACTTAGTAGGACTACCAGCAGTCATGAACATGTTCAGGTGTCATCAGATTAACAGAGGTGAGTGCATGTGTGAAAGGGACTAAGGTGATGGCTCAAATTTCTCACCTACAAGCAGGCTTATCTATTCACCGAGCAATGCTAACACAGCCTGGTAGCACAGCTTCTGAGAACACAATGCTATCTTTTTTTTTATTGATTTCCATCTAGCAATTTGGCTATGTGGGGATTTTGAAGGATCGCCAATGATTAAAGAATGAGGAAGAAAATTCTGACACATAAATTATGCTTAACATCTTCCAAATCTTCCCTGATAACCAGATTGACCTTCCACTTCATTACTGTACTAAACTGTGAAAGGTACAGATGTGAATAGTAATTCAAAGATCAGAAACCAGACTAACATTTACCTTCTCAGCTTTCTAATAAGCTTCCATATGAAACAATCATTTAAGAAAAAAATGCTGAAATACACACAACTTATATCCACACTACAGTAATAATCAACTCATGCTAAAGCTAAACACAATTCCTTGTACTTGTTAGTTCACTCACTACAGCAGAGATGTTATCACAACCACTATAGAGCAGTGTGATTAGTAAACACAGTCAGCTCCAAAGAGTAAACAAAGAGCTTCACCACACGGTCCTTATTGTTGTTCTGCAAGTCACACAACGTAAGCCTTTAACAGCTACAAACCCAGGGTATAACAGAGGTGGTTGTGTTTATCTACAAAGTTTTCTGTGGTTAGGAGTGTGAGATTAGTCTGCTTCCTGGAAAAAATGTTGCCTGTGATTTGATCCCGTAGTTAAATATTCAGAGCAGCGTTTTAGTCTTCAGTATCCGTTTTATGAATGCTACATCTTGATATATTCTTCATTGATCTGTTTTCATATCAAAAATTACTTTACATTTAACAACCACCAAGCACCAAACTGAGTGTGCATGCTGCGGTGTAAAACCCAGTGTTTACACAAGCTAATGATGACCTAAGGCAGACTGAGCCCTAATAGCAAACAATGAGCAACATGAGCCAGGTGAACATGATGCAGAACACTCTCTTACCTGGTGAAACACCGGCTCTTTCCACTGTAAGTATACCTACACAGCAGAAATACAAAAAAAATAGTCAAGGGGATGTGATGGATGTTATGCTTTATTTATAGCTCTGAATAAGTGGTCATTGTCAAAGTGAATGAGGATACTCACCACAGTGACCGAAATGCTGAAGATTAATAATAATGCAATGGGAAATAAGCTGATGCTGTTCTCTTGCTTGAAGCATTCATATCTATAAAAAAAAAAAAAGGGAATGAATGTTTAATTTCCATGTTCAGCTTGAAGAACAACAAGCGACAGAGAGCAAACAACAAGTAAAGCTTAAGTTAAACACACATGAGACGGGTTTAGAATCAATAGCTGCTTTGCATATGGTACTGTAGCCTCAAAAACGCTGTATTTGTTGGGATGGATCAAGCTTTTAGTAAGAACTTCCTCGGTTCATTTTACATCCACAATCCCCCTTAATTAGATCTCAGTGACCATCTCTCTTAAGTGCTTCAACAACAATAAAAGCAATAAAGTAAACCCAGAGCTACTTACAGACAGTAGACAAAGACGCAAGTACTGTAAATCATCGGTAACTCGTCCAGTAACTGCAAATAATACAGAGAAAACACATTAATACACTGCTGTTGGACTGTACCGTTTCAACATATTCTACATTGCGTTTAGCAGCTGATGTGTTTCCCGATATATCCACCAATGAGTCGTAATTCATGCATACTTTCTGCTGACATATTCAGATTTCTGTGGCCCACCTGCATCTCATATAGCAGTGTCATGTGGAAGCACCAGGAACCAACACCAACAGCTTGGTGACACAGAAAACCAACAAAATGTTAGAAGTCAAGACATTCTCGACCATATGAATGACGATACAAAATGGTAGTAAATTCTGTATGACTGCAAAAGCTGTCATTAACTGTTACATGTAAGTGCTTCTTTCAGTACTGTCACTAAAGTTAGAGCTGCCACACTAACCTGCCAGTCCAAGGAAAGAAAAGATGTAGCGAGATTCAAGGCCGTCACGAAATGTCTGGATGGCTCCATAAATGGGAGGCAGAATCATAATCAGATTACTGACGGTGTTCCCTGTTCAAAAAAAAAAGAAGAGATATATCAAAGATAATCACAGTTCCTTTAAGATATTCAGACTATCTCTGAATGGCTCTGTAACTGGATGACAAGACTGCAGGGATAGTTCAGTGAAGGACTTTACATGTTGTTACATGTTGTGATTATTATAACAACATAAACTGGAGAAGTGAACATGCATAGCGGAATTACTCCAATAGTACAACTCCCCATGGTGTAGAGCACTTTTACAGTGTCTGAGCAGCGTTGTGCTGATAGGGACTTTAAAGATCAAACATTGTAGAGGAAGCAGCAGTGTGGAGATACATCTAAGCCATTTTAAGGCAAAAGTCTTTAAGTCTAACTAAATATAAAACATTGATGCACAGAGATGAGCTTTAGAGAGTTTAATCAATGCCAATTGGGGGGCTTCAAGAAAACACACACCTCTCCTACAGTGGGTACAATAAGTATTTGAACACCCTGCGATTTTGCAAGTTCTCCCACTTAGAAATCATGGAGGGCTCTGAAATTTTCATCGTAGGTGCATGTCCACTGTGAGAGACATAATCTAAAAAAAAATCCAGAAATCACAGTGTATGATTTTTTAACAACTTATTTGTATGATACTGCTGAAAATAAATATCTGAACACCTGTCTATTAGCGAGAATTGTGAGACTCAAAGACCTGTTAGTTGCCTTTAAAAAGTCCACCTCCACTCCACTTATCCTCCTAAATTAGAAGCACCTGTTTGAGGTCGTTAGCTGCATAAAAACACCTGTCCACCCCATACAATCAGTAAGACTCCAACTACTAACATGGCCAAGACCAAAGAGCTGTCCAAAGACATCAGAGACAGAATTGTAGACCTCCACAAGGCTGGAAAGGGTTACGGGGCAATTGCCAAGCAGCTTGGTGAAAAAAGATCCACTGTTGGAGCAATTATTAGAAAATGGAAGAGGCTAAACATGACTGTCAATCTCCATCGGACTGGGTCTCAATGATCCTAAGAAAGGTGAGGAATCAGCCAAGAACTACACAGGAGGAGCTGGTCAATGACCTGAAAAGAGCTGGGACCACCGTTTCCAAGGTTACTGTTGGTAATACACTAAGACGTCATGGTTTAAAATCATGCATGGCACGGAAGGTTCCCCTGCTTAAACCAGCACATGTCCAGGCCATCTTAAGTTTGCCAATGACCATTTGAATGATCCAGAGGAGTCATGGGAGAAAGTCATGTGGTCAGATGAGACCAAAATGGAACTTTTTGGTCTTAATTCCACTCGTCGTGTTTGGAGGAAGAAGAATGATGAGTACCATCCCAAGAACACCATCCCTACTGTGAAGCATGGGGGTGGTAGCATCATGCTTTTGGGGTGTTATTCTGCACATGGGACTGGACGACTGCACTGTATTAAGGAAAGGATGACCGGGGCCATGTATTGCCAGATTTTGGGGAACAACCTCCTTCCCTCAGTTAGAGAATTGAAGATGGGTCATGGCTGGGTCTTCCAACATGACAAAGACCCGAAGCACACAGCCAGGATAACCAAGGAGTGGCTTTGTAAGAAGCATATCAAGGTTCTGGAGTGGCCTAGCCAGTCTCCAGACCCAGGGTTCTTGCCAGCGCATTTCAGCGTAACAGCCCGTTACGCTGTCATAACGGCCCGTTACACTGTCTAACGGGCCGTTACGCAGTCTTAATGGCCCGTTACGCTCAGTTTAAAAGATTATGCTGTGATTAGGGCCGCTACGCCAGCGCATTTCAAAGATTACACTGTTGTTATGAGAGTGTGTGGCTCCGTCATGAGAGTGGGAGAGAGAGCAGCGTGTGTGGGGGGGGGGGGGGAGGGAGGGGGAGAGCGAGTGAGACAGACGGGTAGTCGGTGCAGTCGGAGGAGGAGAGAAGGTTTGTAGTTGCTGCTTTGGCGGTACTGTGCGGTTCAGTCACTGTTTATAGACAATAAAGTCTATTGCGTGCACGCGTGCAGGAGGACCTGCCGTTACACTGAAAAAAAATCCTGGCGAGAACCCTGAGACCTAAACCAATAGAAAATCTTTGGCGGGAGCTCATACTCCGCGTTTTTCAGCGATAGCCCAGCAACCTGACTGATCTAGAGAAGATCTGTGTGGAGGAGTGGGGCAAAATCCCTGCTGCAGTGTGTGCAAACCTGGTGAAAGACTACAGGAAACGTTTGACCTCTGTGATTGCAAACAAAGGCTACTGTACCAAATATTAACATTGATTTTCTCAGGTATTCAAATACTTATTTGCAGCAGTATCATACAAATAAATTGTTAAAAAATCATACACTGTGATTTCTGGATTTTTTTTTAGATTATGTCTCTCACAGTGGACATGCACCTACGATGAAAATTTCAGAACCCTCCATGATTTCTAAGTGGGAGAACTTGCAAAATCGCAGGGTGTTCAAATACTTATTGTACCCACTGTATCAATGCCAACACTAGCAGTCAGTTTTAGAAAGGCTGTAAATACATTTGAATGCAGGTTCTAAACAGCTAAATCCCCCCTGCCCTGAGCGTTCTAAAACTAAAATTTGTTTTCAGAACCACAGGTCACATGACACTCTGACCATTTCAGAATTAATTTATAAATTAATAATTTTTAACCAATGTTTGTATGATTAAGTTAACGCTGCGTGAGGGCCCTAGACTTATATAGTACACCTGAGGCAACAAGAAATGAGGGCTTACTAAGCAATGGAAGACTGTGCATATCCCTGCCTGTATGTGATGAACTTTCGCTGCATGTTTTGACAGATTGATCATGTTTCAGCTTTTATATGCAAAAGACTTGCTCCACTTGTGGCGATGAGCAATGTCAGCATTGACTCTAAAGTGTAACCACACAATGATGGAGAGAATAAACATTCTCTCCATCATTGTCACGAAAGGCAGGCTCTGTATGTGTCTGTTTTGTGTATGTACATGACATGAAAACTGTACATGAATAAAAACAGAGTTAGTGAGATAAAATAATGGATTAAGACTATGTTTGAAAATATCAGTAAGTTGAATCTTAACAGTTTTTCTGCTTTCTCAGAGATTGCAGCCAACACGATTAACCTAACTCCTGGACTGCCCCAGAATCAGTTTTTGCTTTACTTTTGCCAGATTTGGTTCCTTAGGTTTGTTTTATTACATTTTCTAGCACATAAAAGACATCATATGGACATGTAACAAGCTAATAAAACGTGATTTTTGTGACAGGGGGGTCTTTAAGAGGTCATATCTACTTCACTTGACAGGTTATCTTTTATTTATTTTTTACATCTTTCTGCTAAACTCTGATACAAGCAGTTTGTTTTAAGTCCATTGAGGCACAAGTGAACAGTGGACTGGTTATCAGGTGTGGGTGTGGCGGTGGTCAGTTGTCAAATTCAATTAATTTGACTGATTACTGCCTTTAACTTTGCCTCATGCAAAACCTTTGAGCTTTATGTGCAAGAGTGGCCTTTGACTGAACTGGCATTAGTGTTTGTAAGTTTGACCCTCCCTCCCCTCAGCCATGCTGTGTACTTACTGAGCTGCTTGAACATCATCAGGTCCAGAGGGAACCTGACAACACAGAGCTCGACTCTGATCTCAACTTTACCCCTTCTGGGTGTGGTGTTGTACTGTACAAAGCCAGGTGTGAAAAGCAATAAAGCTTTGCAGGATGTCAGGTAGTTTGAAAACCAATACCAGCATTTTCAGGACCAACCTGAAACTTTCTCTTTATCTTAAGGTGTCTGATAAAATCCAAGGCATTTCCACGAGTCCCTGGCGTGATTAGAAAATGAGTGAACTTTGGGTACTGATAATAAATGAACACGCTGAGAATGCTGCAGCATGTGGGTACAACTGCAAACATCTGAAAGTGATGCCCTGTGTGTGAGAGCATTTATGACCTCCCGCTGTGTCTGCCTACAACTGTGAGCATGTGACTGGGTTTTCAAAAGACATACTCACAAAAGCGCACATTGAATGATGACTGTGCTCATGGGGGTGTCACATTGCTGCAAGAACAATGCCGCATTCCAACCATTGTAACCTGGATAACAGTTTAAATACCAAACAACTACCTTGCTAGGCCAGCGTGTGTCATTCGAGCAAACAAAAGTGTCAACTGTCAGGATCTCACATATGCAGGATGCAGGATAGTACGTTAAGAAATGTTGGAATTAAATGAATGAACACTGTAGGACAATAGGAGGCCTTTCAGAACAAAAATATGAATTATATATATCAACACAATAGCATGAATAAAAAGCAGTGATCTCACTAAACTCTGACCCACTTGGCTTGGCATTACTTTGGACTAACTGTTGCATCACTCTGTACTCTGAGCACAACTGACAAGAGCAACTGCAACGTGGACTGATTCTCTAACATAGAGGGACAACTGGATAATAAAGACTGTATACTGTCTTCAGTTTGACAATGAATCTACAATGAACTTGCAGCGCATATGAATGCTCTACAGTAGAACAGATGACTAGAGTTATTAATAGAAAACGGGTTTCCTCAATGTTGCTGATTCTTACATACACCTTTAGTATGACTGCACTTATAACCTGAATACACAGCCTTGTTTACTGCATGATAATGAGTAACTATAAGTGTCTGTACAGTGTTTCCTGGCTAAATGCTTTTGAAATGTGTCACTGCATGTTAGTTAAACGTGAAGCCTCTGCCATGCCACTTCTGCATCAGGTCCCGCTGACATTTTTCAGCAGTCTTGACACAAGCAACGTTTCAAATTAAAGATAAAGGATCCTGAAGAACCAGTTTTTATCGTCAGACAAAGCAGTGAGGCGTCCTGATAGTAAGGGAGGGAATGTTTTTATCAAGTTTTAGCCGGAGCCTGTGAAGGACGAGTTAAAGGAGAACCACGACGTCCAGACCCGACTTGAATAAGGGAGTAATGTGGAATAATGTGACTGATAAGGTTAGCCAACACTCGCTGCACTGTACGGAACAACATACAGTGGAGCTGAATGCAAAGCAGCTCGACACTGAACAGGTTGACTGTACCTCCGGCTGACACCATATCTTTTTCCTCGTTAACTTACAGCTCCAGTAGGTCAAATGCTGTCCGGGCTAACGTTTAGCTCGTACAAGAATTAGTCGAGCTAATACAATGACAAAACCTCACCAAATTCTTGCTACTGCTGGTACTCCTACTTCATGTTTACGTTATTAGGGGACGACCGTACCTTCACAGTGGGACTCTCCCACCCAACTGCCCCCTTCAGCGAACCCCGAATTCACCATTTTTAGAGTAAAATGCTGCAGCTAGGTTGTACTCACAAAATTCGGCGATGTAAAAGGACACGACATAGTTTTCTTCACACCAGTCGAGCGTTGAGGTCGGCCGCCCCCAGTATCCGTGCCTGTCTATCGAGGGAGCCATGATGGAAGAGGAGGAGGCTGCTGCTAACGGCGTTACAGTCCCATCACCGCACGAGCGCTCCGCTAGCACTCCTCCTCCTCACGCGCGATGGAGAGGCATGCGCTGCTGTTCCACTGAACTACAACAATAAAAGCAGCGAGAAAACACATACTGTTAAAAAAATTCAAATAAGTAATTCAACCTATTTAATAAATACATTTAAGACAACGAATTACACAAAATAAATGCATTATATTATCATTAAAATATTATAATTATTACATAATATAATTATGTTAGGTATTGAGCAAAAAATAGCCTCAATACTAGTGGCCCTTTAAAGTTAACAATTTAATATTCGCAGATTCAAATAAAGAACAAAAAAGAGTATACCTAAACCTAAAAAAAAGTGTTGATATTACCAACAAAAACTTCAAAATATATAAATATTGATTTAAAAAATGTATGTGAATTTTACAAGTAAGTGACATAAAGCCAGGAACGCCAAAAGCAAGCCACCTTAATTACTGTTTAAAATGTCCAGAGAGTAGCACTCTGTCTGTTATCCCTCCAGCTGCATTGTGGCTGATGATTGTTTGCTACATTTGTTCAGGCATTAAATTAAAACTGTCTGATTACATTAAGACGGGTTCACTCATTCTATTTGAAATGGGGGTTTTTGCCTAAAATGAGTGAATTATTTATTATTTCAGACATTTGATTTATTACTTACTTAAATATTGGCAAGAGAAGAACAAAATTATATCAAATATATTTTGGATACATTTTACTTTATAGATTATTTCAACTCTGCAAGACCACAGTAAATACTGGTACAGCCTACTTATAGCCTTGAAAAAGCTAGGTAGCTGTCATCCTTTATCATGTCTAGCAACTTTGAAGGATTATTAGAAAACTACAAAAGTGCTTTTCATGAACTGCACCTTTCAGAGTGGCCTTTTATTGTGGGCAGTCTAAGGCACACCTGTGCACTAATCATGGTGTCTAATCAGCATCTTGATATGGCACACCTGTGAGGTGGGATGGATTATCTCAGCAAAAGAGAAGTGTTCACTATTACAGATTTAGACAGATTTGTGAACAATATTTGAGAGAAATGGTGATATTGTGTATGTGGAAAAAGTTTTAGATCTTTGAGTTCATCTCATAAGAAATGGGAGCAAAAACAAAAGTGTTGCATTTATATTTTTGTTGAGTGTATTAGTCTCACACAGCCATAGAAAAATTGTATAAAAATCCACCGTACAAATGTCTCATGGTAGCCCCAGAACTTTAGATTTTTCCAGATATGTAGAAACCACGAAGAAGCACAAAATATACCGTACATTGTAGGACGATTAAGTCCAACCAAGACATATGGGCAAATTTAAATTTGTAATGCAAACAGGACTTTTTCCTGAAGAGGACTCACATCAATCCAAACAATCAGATATTTTAAAGGAGCTAGAATACAGACTGACTCCTATCATTGACACAAACCAACAAAAAAAACCAAAATGTTGAAAGCCCACTTTTTTCAATAACATTACTGAAAAACATCTGTTAACATCTATTATTCCAATGACCAATACCAAGATTCGTCTGACTACTCAACGATGGTCGTTGTGAGTATAGGTGGGGGTCATTGAAATGCAAAGATGTCACTGATAGCAAAGTTCAATCCTTAAGGGGCACTGAAAACTTGTGGATACCCTGACTGGACCTTTGTGAAGGCTCACACAAGATCCAGAAAGGAGAACAACCCAGTGAAGACGGAAGAGAAGGAGAGCAGGCACTACAATATAGTGATCCCATATGTGTCTAGTGTGTCCGAAAAACTGAGGAGAATTTTCAACAAACACCAGATCCCTGTCTTTTTAAGCCAAATAACACGCCCAGGCAAAGACTGGTCCACCCAAAAGACCCCACACCACACAGCCAGAAAAGCAGCCTGGTGTATGCAGTTGAATGCAGCGAGGAATGCTCAGATCTCTACACAGGGGAAACCAAACAGCCATTTAACAAGCGCATGGCTGTGGGCATGGCTCAGCACAGGAGAGCCGTTTCCTCAGGACAGGATTCGGCAGTCTTCCTTCACCTTAAGGAAGAAGGACACTCGTTTCAGGACACCAATATTCAGATTTTGGACAGGAAGGACAGATGGTTTGAGAGAGGAGTGAAAGAAGCGATCAATGTCAAAGTAGAGAAGCCATTTCTGAACAGGTGGTCTGCGACATCATCTTTCACCAATTTACAATCAGGTCCTTTCAAAACTCCACAAAAGAACTACTCAGCAGACTCATCCTAATGACCACCATTAGCACACGAATGCTCAGTGACATTTGTGCATTTCAACGACCCCCACCGATACTCACAACGACCATCGTTGAGTAGTCAGACGAGTCTTGGTCATTAGAATAATAGCCCTGAACACACCTCACAGAGGTTTAAAAGCTGAGGCAACACCAACCACCACCAGAACTGAAGAAGCCTCTTGGATGAGAGGTGAAACGTCTTCAAGGAACTTTCTTAAAGTCCAGTGGATTGATTTAAACTACTTTGGATAACCATGACCTGGATGAATGAGAACCTACACAGACATTGCTGAAAAACAACCTTTTCCATGTTGTGAATCCAGATGGCCTCTAGATGGTGTAATGAACTTTAAAAATTCCACCATGCACTGGAATAAAGGCAAAATACTGAGGCTCTGGTGTTTACTTAACCCCCTTTTCTATTGCTAGCACCCTGGTTCTCTTTGGTTGAAATGAGGCCTTACAGGCACTGCTCTCTTTTAACCTTCCATTTAACCAGTTTAACCTGATCAAACCTTTTTGGTTATTTGTTTCCCACTAAATAATTCCTTTTTCATTATTGGCTGTGCTAAAGCTATCATCGTATATGCCATGCAAACATCCATGTGGGAGGTTGCTGATGTGACTTTTATCAAGGGTTTTGCTGGCTGAAACGGTTGCAGCATACATCTGGATGTGTCCAAATATTTGTTAGGGACTAAATATTTAAAGGTTTTGGATAAAGTGTTTACCATGAGGCCATATGATCACCCTTACTGCAATTTTTCAAGGCCCGTCTCCAGCTAAGGCCACAGTGCTACTGCAACCCAGCAAATCAAGAGTATTGTGTAGAAAAGAAAAGGGCCAGAACCTGGAACAAGGTTGTTTTTCATACTTTTATTGCAAAAACAGAAATTTCTAACAACCCATTCATATTTTGTGATGTCAAACCACGCGTGCTCACATTGTCATACATGTAGTTCTTATTATAATAGCCTTGGTTGGATTTCTTTCCTAGTGGGGACCAGTGCATGTGATTGTGATTATGATTATCATTATATTGTTGTTGTTTACTGTTGCTATTGTTGCTCTACTGTATGATGTATGCTGCTGTAACATGGGAAATTTCCCCGGACACGGGGCGTAATAAAGGATTGTCTTATCTTATGTAGGGCAAGCTAATACCAAAGAACAGCATTGTTGCCTGTGGCAGTGCAAAGGATGGAAATAAAAAGCTCCTGAGGTTTGTTTTTTAAGTTAAAATCTCTCCCAAAGTAAGAATACTGTCCACCTTCTGCAAAGAGTGTTAAGACTTGATGACAACGGATACCATTTTTCATGTGCACACTATTAAAATAAAATTTATTTTTACATTTAAAGCATCAATTAGGAAAATCATACTTAACCTAAGTATTCATGTTGCAATGTGATCTGTCAAAATAACAAAAAAATAACAATTCCAAATAGTGATATCAAATATCCTTTCAAAATTTAAAGTGTGCACAATGCTTTGTTCCTTAAAACACACGGTGAAATGCTTAAATACATCTTTGAAGTCAAGTAGCATGGAATGTTGTGGACATGTGACATTACGGAATGGAACTTCTGCTGTATCAGATTTACATTTCATTTCCCATTTTTCTCAGCATATTACAGTAGAAAATCTACACTTACACAAACAGACATTTAATTTATAAGTTTGGGTCAGCGTGTGGTTACAGTTCATCTCTCATCTTTTCACCCTTTGGCCTGACCATCCTGCCAATGAACAGGATGGAGTTTGTCTTCTGGTCCTTCACTAGGAAGATAAAAGGGTGGTCAGCGTAGAACAGGCTGGGGTTTTTCAGCTTATCTGTGGCATAGATGCTGGTATCCATTTCATTTCCTTCAGTGTCCCATTCCATGGCAGAGGCATGGAACACACTGGACAGGTAGAGGCCCTTCTTCCCAGAGATGTTGGACAAGTCAGCTTTAGATTTGTCCACAGCC
Source organism: Acanthochromis polyacanthus (assembly GCF_021347895.1). Classification (NCBI taxonomy): domain Eukaryota; kingdom Metazoa; phylum Chordata; class Actinopteri; family Pomacentridae; genus Acanthochromis; species Acanthochromis polyacanthus. The sequence goes on from NC_067129.1 coordinate 20,426,174, forward strand.
TCAGTAAGGCCCAGCTCCTGGAGGTGTTTCTAAAGGGGAGCAGAAAGATGTGTTCTCACACTGAAACTGTACAAGAATGTCAAGGTGTCGAGACAGAAGACTGACCACCAGTCATTTTGAAACTCTTAAAAGTTTTACCTGCAGGTTGTGACTGACTTCCATGCTGACTTTGGGCAGAGACACAGCTACAGCTGTCTCCTGCAGTTTGCCCATCCACGTATCCAGCTGCTTCTTGGTCAACATCTTCTCCAGTCTCTCCAGAGGTTCCACGCGGTGAGGCATGATGAACAATACAGTGGACTTCTTATGAGCCAGGGGCATGCTCAGAATGGACAGCTTATTGGATTTGTCATCAAGGTAGCCATAGAGGCCTGAAGAAAAAAATCAAAATATATTACAAATATTAGCCTCCTCACCTGACAAAACTTGAGGGAACCTCCACATGCAATTTCTCGCTTTCCAAACTACCAACAAGATAACATATGATGGATCCATTATACATATGTAGTGTTGTCCATATATTTACATGAAAACAGCACAGGATATGAATAAATGCATGCCCAGCTGTGCAGTCACCCAACTGTAATTTTTGCATCATGAAATGCATACTATTCATTTTGTTTAAATTTTACAGCCATGATGTCTGAGCTATGATGGTCTAGAACTGATGGAAAATGGTGTTCATCTAAGGTTGATAAAAACAGAAATATTAAACTACTATTTTTTAAATGAACCACATTAAATGTTAAATGTTCGAACCCACCATAAGACACCTACCTGTTCGGTGCATCATTTCAAGAGAAACCGTGTAGCTACGGGAAACCATAAATCCACGGTTGTCCACCATCTTATGATGAAACTGCTCATCCCAGTGAGCTGTGAGAAAATATTCAGTTAATTTTGAATCTGTTTAAGGGAATAAAATAGAATACTATATAGATTTATTTACTCACGTTTGAAAAACATAGCATTGACAATCATTGCCCCGTCAGTCTTTTCCACATCCTTGGTGACCTCAGGCAGTTTGCCATCAGTGGACTTGGCCGCCCACTCGTTGATGGAGTTTACAGCACTCTTCTTATCCCTGAAGTTTATCTTTGAGGGGTCACATTTATAGTGTTCTTTGCTGCTCTTCACAAAATCATCCACAAAATTGACAGAGCTGGGTCCATACAGGCGGTTGCTAATCTTCCAGGTGACGTTGCGGGTCTTTGGGTCGCTCACCTCGGTCAGGAGCTCAGCCAGGCCGGAGTGCAGCTGCTCATCTTTAACTTTAGCTGCATTCAGAATGGTCTTTACCTGAGATGCAGTGGAGGCCTTCCCCCCAAGAGCCACCAGACCCAGAGAGGAGGCCACTACTACAGGAGAAATGAGGATGTTCTCAACGTCTTTCTCCTTTGCCATGTTTTGGTAGAGACTGAATGCTAAGTTCACGCTGTTGTCAGCCAAGATGGTGGCGTGGTTACTCAGGACTTTGTCTGCTGATGCAGAGGTGGCAGCTGAGGCTGCTGTGGCCAGAAGAACCAGGGACACCAAGTTTGTTACCCACATGGTGAAGTGCTAATGAGGGAAAACCTATGAAAGACAAACATACTGTCACAAACATCATGTACTTGCCTAAAATGAATGTTACCTGAGTAGATGTTGGTTCTTTTCCAGTTTGAAGCATCTTGAAATATCTTATTGTTCCCTAACCCAGGACGCACATATTCTGCTAGATTTAAAATTTACTCTGAAGGTTTAGAAAGCAGGACTGGTGGTTAGCCCATGCCACTTAAAGTAGATCTATCCAAGTAGACCTCAAGTAGAGACTTACATAACAGCCACGTAGACAGCTGCAGGATGTGTCTAAGCCAAAACACTGGAATGAGTTGTTCATGACCTGGCCATGCAAAAAATTAAAGATTTTTAAAAATCTCTTATAGAAGAATGTGTGTGGTTGATGCTGATTGGTTACATGTGGCATGGGAGAAGTGGCCTGGCACATATTCAGCCAATGTCAGGATTTTATTACACTCCACGTAAATAGAGCATATGTGTGCTGTCAGCAGAGGAACCTTTGTATGTAAGAACAGTTACAGATAGAGTCAAGGTCTATTGTATGATTTCTAAAGAAAATAGCTCTCTTATCGAATAAATAAACTTGACAGGCATCTTCTTAATAAAAGGCATTAAAGGAACCAAGTGCAAACCTAACACTGACGGACTGCACATGTTAAGAATCTCAGTTCAGCAGCTTCCCAGACATGTTTTTACAAGCTCTATAAGCCACAAAGCCAACACAGAAAGATGAAGTGATAACTGACTTCAATATGCAGGAAGCAGGTCTCGTTTAAAAGGTGAATGTTTGCATCTCTTTGTCTAAATTATTTTTAACAGATAATCTTTACACCAGTATCCTCTCTGTATTGTTTATAAATACTTTAAGCAAATCGAATAAGGATTAATGTATTTATTAAATGCTTGTGATTTAAATAGTTTCTGCAAAATAGCACCACATTTCACAATGTGAAACTCTGTTTCTTTAAAAGTCAAATGACTCAATGATCTTCTCATTACAGCACATGATATCCTGAGAAAATCTAATAATAACCGCTGTAAGCTTGTCACTTACAAACAGTTCACTGTGCTGGACATGAAACCAGAATGAATGAATGAAAAGGGATTCTCCAGTGCAGCTGCAGAGCAATTTGTATAAGTCAACATCATCAATCAAGATAATATATAATATGTGTTATTATGGAAACAGCTGTGTAACATGGAGACATTCCCAGTCACAGATGAAATCAGGTCAAAAGTCACAGACAACTCCCTAAATGTCTGGACTCTCATGCATTTATAGTTTTGTGCAGGATCCACTTTATTTTTGCTTTTCAAATCTCCCTAACAGCTTGTAGGAATAACACTGCTTAAATCTACAATGGAATTTTCCCACATAGAGAGAGAGAGATAGCTAGACAGATAGTCTTTGTGGCCTCTTTTCACATGCCTGGGCAGTTCCCACCAGTTGAGCACAGCCCATGATTCTCTTCCTCCCCCCAACTCCCAATACTTTCATCTTACCTTATTAGGTCTTTTGAAAATATCAGCAGGTTTGTCTTCAAGCTGCTTACAAACAGATTCTGCAGCACTGACCCCCTCCAGAAGAAGTTGATGTAGTCAAGAACAGAAGTGTGTGACAAATTCCCGGTTCCAGAGAATGAAAACCTCTGCTGTGGAATCTTATTTCCAGGCCCGCCCATATAAATCCAGGGGCAGTGGGCGAGGAATTCTTGCCCCTCCAGGTCCTAAAGCCTGAAAGTATGGCTCAGAAGCAGCATACAATCAGATAATTAACCCTAAAACACCTAAACTCAATTTATTGTCCAGAAAACCTATTATTAACATTCCCACTATTACTGACTGCTGATTATGGCTGATTTTTGCAATGAAACAAATGATTGTCTTTCATTTGTGTAGACTGCATATGCACCACTTATCCATACATTAAAGGTATATATTCTATTGTCTTGATGTAGCAAGCAGTATGGACACTTTCTAAGTCAATTCCTATTTGTATGATGGCTTTACTGCTGCTCTAATTTACTAAACAAAACTAGCTTTCACAGATCACCAGGTAATGAAAAATGCACTGAATTCTGCTTTACTCCTTCCAGACTTTTGGGTGTTTTGGGCCTACAGCAAATGGAAGTTTTCACAGCTAGTGGTAATTAATGATCTTCATTGTTGTCTCAGTACTTTGACTTTCTGTTTTCTCCCTTCCCCCACTCTGTAATTGCACCTCTGCTACCCAGATTTAAGCTGCTGTAGAAGGACAGCTGGAGGTCCTGCTCAGAGTTTAAGGAAAGGAAGGAGCTCTGGAGTCACTGCTGATGATGTGTCACTTTTTGTAGGTTGTTTTTGTGAGCTGTAGTCATGGCAGCTGTACTGTAGCTCCACTTAACACATTACCTGTTTATTTTTTTGAATCCTGTTTTTGCACTTTTGCACTTTTAATTGTGCATTAATAAAATGCACAATTACTCCACAAGAAGAACCTACAAGAGTCATTAGAGCAAGACATACTACATTTACAGACCAGAGACCTACTGCCATTGTAGGCTGATAGCTGTAGGAAAAATATAATCAAGTGTAAAATCACGTAAGCCATTTGAACTAAAACCCACACTCATTTGTCTAATATTGTGGAATGTTTTTTTCTAGTTTTTAATTGCTGCCCATTTTCTATGTTTTATTGTCTCATTTGAATGTTTATTGTGGCTATTTTTTTGTAAAGGACCTCTATACCTCCAGTTTTGAAAGTTGCTATTGAAATAAAGTATTACTTCTCCGCCAAGGAACAGTATAGTTATGTGACGATTGGTGTGCATGTGTCTGTCTGTCTGTGCATCTGTTTATCTGTCTGTCTGTTAGCAACATTATTCAAAAACGGACTAACGGATTTGGATGGAATTTTCAGGGAAGGTCAGATGTGACACAAAGACCAACTCATTAGATTTTGGCAGTGATGCGGCTTATACTCGGGATTCGTTTGTTAAAGATTTCTGCACCATTGTGAAATAGTGGCACTATAACTATGACAACAAGTGAACACTACGTTGCTCATTGTGATCCTACTACAAATCGACCTCTGCAGACTTATTGGGACTTCTCCATTGGAAATGATACAAGGAGCAACTGATTAAATTGTGGGAGTGCTTCCGAGTCCCATCAATTCCTGTCGCCTGCTACATATTTAGCTCACACGAGTCAGTATCTGAACATTACGTCCACAGGCAAAACATACACCTGTGTTCAGCGCAAGCTCATTTTGTTTGTGGATACATCTATATTCAAGGGTCACATTCTGTAGCGCCGTGATTTCTGCAACAAATTTTTTCAAGATTTAAGCCATCAGAAATGATCCAACGACTTAGCAACCTTGGCGGGGTACTGCACTCTCTCAGTGCTTTTCATGTTAACTTAATATTACTATTAATTAATATTATTGCTGGCTGAAATAAAAGGTGACACCAATAATTTAGCATTGCACTACCACAAGGTTACAGGACTTTCTTTTTTATGAAAAAGTGCTCTAAAATTGAAGCAGTAGAAGTGGAGTTTGTTTGTTTTTTTTTAACTTTGAGTCTGAAAAAAAGTCAAGCTTCAAAAACATGGACCCTCCAATTCCCATAATGTGTCACAGTCCTGCCCTGGCTCCCTGTCCGACTTCTCCTTTATCCTCTTCTCCTTTCCCCTCTCTCTTTCTCCTCACTTCCCTCTTCCTCATCTTCGCTCCCTTGCTCTCTCCCTCTTGTCGCCTGCCTTGTCTCTCGGCTCCAGCTCCTCTGTGCTGCACCTCCGGCTGTGCTGGTGATCGGCTCGTTCACTCCAGCTGCGGTGGGAGCACAGCTGGGCCACATCAGCAATCAGTGGCAAATAAAGCCTGGCTCACCCCACCAGTCCCTGCTGGTTCATTATCACTGCTGACTCCCTATCAGCCACCTTGCATTGTTTCTGGTCTGCTGCCCTGCCCTGCCCTCCCCTTGTTTGGACTATTGTTTTGTAAGTTGAACTGTTTGTTTCAGTTTTGCCCTTGTTCCAGCCTCTGTCTGTCAGTCTGTTTTTGGCGCCTGCACTCTGGGTTCACTCCCCCCTCACCCTTGACATAATGCAATGTGCTTGTTTATGCATTCTGTCGTCATCTGCCACACTAAATGTCCATTATTTGTAATGCAGGTTTTCTCAGTCCTAAAGTCCTTAAAGGGTTAACTTCAATCAGTAATCTGATCGTAATAGCATTAACAGCAGTCTGAGTTTTATGGTTTAAATCAGTGGAGTGTCCCTTTAAGCAAGAGACCTGTACAGTTGAGCTCAGTAACATTATGTAAGCTACACAGGCCTGTCAGCAGTGGAATGTACAGTAAACTGCAGATGACAAGAGGATGTTCTATGAAACAATATCACTCCATTCAATATGAAAAAGATGTAGCCTGAGGGTATATTTTACACACTAAGTGGGACTGATTATCTCAATGGTTTGGTCATATTTAGCAGCTTATTGAGTTGAGGTGAACCTAGTATTTAATAATGTCTGTAAATTTGCAAAGTTACTGTGATTTGTGTGATCATCTGTCCTCCATGAAAACTGAAAAAGACTTAAGATGCAGACAAGATTGCATAACATTCCTGCCCGACTCTTTGTGAAAGTTGCGTCAGTGTGCCTATTGTCAGGAGGCTAACAATATGGGAACTAAATCCACTGGTGTCAGTTTTCCCATGAATGCTTCCTTCTTTTCTTTCTGATGTCATGTGTATCCTCCCCCTCCTCAGGAGTTGCTCTGTGGAAGTGGATCAGGCAGGAGGAAGTTCTCGAAGCAGCGGATGTATGTCCGGTGCAACAGTGCCCCTGTTCTCTACAGTTTATTTCTTTGCAGCTGTTTTTGTGTGCATCTAGCATATGAACCCCTGAAGGGTCGCTGTGGAAAATGTAATTGCAGTAAAAAAATAAAAAAGTGAAAATCTATTACATTCCTTGTTCAGATTGATTTGTGGCCATGTACAGAGGCATAAATTTCCTTTTTATGCTGCAAGCGTTTAGCATTTGGTTGTCTTTTGTCACACAACACTGATTCTCATCAGTATAAATGTGTCAATGTGATTGATTCAAGGTTCTTTTCATGTTTGTTATATAATAAACATCAAATCCCTTCCAGACCAAAATTGTCCCCTCAAAATGTATAGAGAATGATTTTGTTTAAGTTTTTGCTGTATGATAAGTAATGCAGTTGGAAGGAAATGGAAAAAAAATACAACTTGGAGGGATTTCTTGCTACACATGTATGCTGAATGTGAGGTATCGGTATGCAGGTGTAGGCGCCCTCTGGTGGTAGAAATACTGACTTTCAGCTGAGAGGAGGAACTACTTTTGATGACCAATAGAGGACGACAAAGAGCTAGCTTTCAATAGAGGGGGTGAAAATACATTTTGTTGTTATGAATGTACCTGCATCTACCACCACATGTTGAATGATGTTAGTTGCATTTTCATCAAATGAATTATATGCACAAATGTAACAACAATTATGAATAAATATAAGTTTTACTAAAATACCTCTCATAATTTGTTTCCACATTCTAATAAAAGCTATGTTTTTCCTTCTGTTCGCTTGAATACTCTCCTGCAAATACATTTCATTGGTCGGAGAACTTTCAGAACTTGTAACAGAGGGACTGTCACTGTCACTGCTAAATTGCTTGGGATTAAAGGGATCTGACGTAATTCTCCCAAGCCAAAGGCTAATCTGCGCTGCACCTGGAATAGATCTCCTACAAGACATTGCTCATCTGCTCTACCTCTTTGCCAGGTGTAGCTTTAATGCACAGCCTCCAGGGTCTCGTACAGTGATGATCATAATTATTGTAACATCAGATTTGATTTCCTGAAAAGTCACAAAAGTGAAAAGGAAAGCATAAGACTAAAGATTTCATGACACTCTGTATGCTCAGAGTACATTTTAACTGCTCATGAAGGCCTTTAAGACCTACTGGATGATGGCAAAAATGTAATACAAATGCAAGTTTGTTGATCTAGTAAGATTTTATGAAGCGTATCAATATTTAAAGCTTCAGTTGGGTACACAAGCAGTCACTGTGTGTAGTAATTCAAATGTACACACTAGAGTAGCAGTAAAATAGCAGGGATAGAAGAAAAATAATGCAAATAAGTGTTAGACATATAATCTCTCCCCATATTTGAACCTACATGGTGCGTTCAGACAGCATAATAAAAACACAAGACTGCAACATAATGTGAAGGAAGCAGATCTGCCACAACTTCTCAATAAATGAGCATTAATTGTGAGATATCAACCTTTCTATTAACTAGACAACTCCATTTGCATAACAGAGGGTTCAAAATCTACATCTTTGATTTGATAAGATAAATTAAACAGCAGGAAAATCTGTATACATACAGAGAAAGGAACACAGTGGTCCATTTTAACTTCAACAAGCTCCTGCCTGCTGTGTGGAAACTCTCCCTCACCCCCTCTCCTGTCGTTGGCACATTCCAGGAAACTCCACTATTACCTAGAGATGGGGCCAATTCCAGGCCTCCCTCCTTAAACACCCCCTACAGAGAAGTTTAATTAAAATATTTCTCTCTTATCCCCCTTTGATCTCTCTCTCTAGACTTCCCCACCCACACTTACAACCTGCAACATACCTGATTTAGTCCACTCAGAATACAGCCTGATGACTGAAGGTGAGGATACATAGCTAATGCCCTGAAGAGAGCTGCTCTGGCTCCATTCCTGTTCAGAATCTACACAACAGACTTCAACTCAGATCTGAGTCCTGCCACATTCTAATGACAGGGTTATTGTGGAGTGTACCAGTAATGAGCAGGACGGGCCTTCGGTGAGTGTAACTGATAAATTATCAGGCAGTAACTGATACCTCCTGCTGAACACCTCCAAGACCAAGGAGGAGATGGTGGTGAACTTTCATAGGTCTAAGCCTCTGTTCCAACCAGTTCACATCAGAGGGGAGGACATTGAAGTGGTGCAAACCTAGATATGGGTCATTCCAGAATTGCAGAATTACATTTTATATCCCAGCCATCAAAATTCTAATAATCCATGTATAAAATACTAAAACATGCATTGGTGTGTAAATTTACTTGAAATACTTGAAAGTATTTCTAAAAATACCAAATAAGTCTGGAGTTCCCCCCTAAAATGCCATTTCACCCTGAAGACCAATTTGAATCTCAAATAAAATTGTTAAAATGAAATTTAAATCTCCTTTTCGGTATTATTGATTTTTCTTGTAATTGTGGGAAAATGTTTTTTAATCAACAAACAATGTAAATAATAACTGTTATGCATGGAACATGTGTCCGACAACATACTGCAACCTCCTTGTCCTCTTGATCAGCAGTAGCAGCTAGCTAAATATTTAGTTTCGGCTCCTGAGAAAAAGACAAAATTAGCATGAATTTCCAACCCTGTTACTGTGATTAGAGTAGGGTTAGCAAACAACAAATTAAACATGGAATAAAAATGTTACCATTGACATGTAAGCTGAGCCAATCAAGCCTTTGTTACTTTATTATCTAGTATTGATAGAAAATAATAGGTAATTAACTATCAGAAAAATGTAAAAGAGAAGGTTTATATTTTAAAAATGTTGAAACTTAGAAGTCCTCCGATTCTGGAATGACCCAAATACTTAGGTTTGCACCTTGACAACAGACTGGTCTGATCTGTGAACACAGATGCACTGTACCAGAATGGGAAGAGTTGGCTCTTCTTCCACAGGAGGTTAAGGTGCTTTGTTGTATGCAGTGAAATGCTGTGTATGTTCTACCGTTTTTAATCGTGTTCTCTTCTGTGGTCTGCTGGGGTGACACAGCATGACTAAGAAGAGTACCAGGTGGCTGCACTAGAGCCGTGAGGAATTCTGGTTCTGTGCTTGGTAGGAGCTCAGACTCACTGAGGACTGTGGTTAAAAGACACACACATGCATCACAGTCCATCCTGAACAATGCCAGCCACCCTCCTTTACAGCATCCTGGCTGGACAGAGGAGCATCTATCAATAAGGATGGAATCTATGCATAATTGCACAAAAACGCCGCTCAACTTAGTGAATGCTACGACATTTCTCTGAGATGTGTCCTCTCTTATCTTCTCTCCCTGAAGAGAAGACACGTGCCCAAGCTGTTCAAATGAAGCAAACAAAGGCTGGAGAGAGCACACAGAACAGGAAGAGATACAAATCTCAGATGACTCCAGATAACTTTTCCTCCCCTCTACATTTATCTCATCAGTCTGTATATTTTAATACTCATAATGACAAACTGTGTCTGCAGAAAAGAATAAAAAAGCAATGTGTCCTATCCAAATGTCAATCGTACATTTCATGAAGTGGTAAACATACTAAACATGAGATACGTCAGAGGTAGAACTGGTGGAGTGAGGTCATTTGATTAAGTTTTTTCTGAAAATGTGTGGGTAGAATTCTTCAATTTCCATTTCTCGACCTTTCAGCTTTTGAAGATGGACTAATTTGGATTTTTTCAGTGAAATTATTTGACATGAGTCCAACTTAAAATGTAAAAATAGAGCGTTTGTGTCCAGTAGTGCAACCTTTCTAAGAGTTCATAAGCTGCAGCTAAAGATGTTATTAATACAGCATTTTCTGAACTTTTATATACAATACCATTCAAAAGTCTGGGGTCACTTCATATTTTTTAATGAAAACTCACACTTTTCATTCATTCATGTGCTAACATCTTTGCACAATTTTTTCTAATCATCAGTTCGCCTTTCACCACCATTAGCTAACACAATGTAGCATTAGAACACAGGAGTGATGGTTGCTGGAAATGTTCCTCTGTACCACGATGTAGATATTCCATTAAAAATAAGCTGTTTCCACCTAGAATAGTCATTTACCACATTAACAATGTCAAGACCGTATTTCTGATTAATTTAATGTTATGTTCACTAAAAAAAAATGTTTTTCCTTTCAGAAATAAGGACATTTCTCAGTGACTCCAAACTTTTGAATGGTAGTGTATGCTATAAAAGCTATTCGTAAATAATGTTAGCTCATTTTGTATTTTCAAGTGGTAAAGACTTGACTGGTTCATTGACAGTTCATTGATATTTGGTGACAACGCAGTTACTGATATTGGTAATCCATTAAAGACGCACCCACAGTTAAGATCCTCCACAGTCCTTTCCAGCAGCCTCAATACTAAAACCACCTGTCATACATTGTGCAGGTTCAGTGTATTTTTACACTATGAAAGTACAGGGTGTCCCTAAAATCTGGACACATAGGAAATCTCATTAACTACATAATTTTTTGCCACCCCAGATTACAGATGACTGTCGAAAGAAGAAAGAGTTAAACTGGTACTTCTCAGTGGACATGAAGGATGGACATATTGAAAGATAGCAGATGAATTAAATGCATCATCCAAGGATGTCATCATCAACATGCCATCGTTTTCCACGGTGGTGAAGGTGGTTAGAAAGTTTAAAGAAATAGACAGTGTCATGGACAAACCCCGATCTGGATGATCAAATGTATCAGCCGAAACTGAAGAATTGGTCCTGGCTAAAATTCATACTAGTCCCAAAAGTCACTGCCCTATAACCCTATTTTTCAATTTAATCTGTGGAGGCAAAAAAAAAGTTATAGTGAAATGTCCTCTGTGTCCAGACTTTAGGGACACCCTATAGAAGCTTTATTTATTAATGACTTAACAAAAAAGCACTCAGAGAGCATAGTACTCCGCCAAGGCTGCTCAGTCGTATCATCTCCGACAGCTAAAATCTTAAAAAAAAGTGGTAGTAATCACAGCAACATAGAATGCAACCATTTAAAGTACCCACATACAAAATTACCTTGCTCTGAGCACAGGCATGCGTTATACATGTGTATATTATGTACAGATACTGAATCGTGTGACCTAAATATGTAGCGGGTGGCAGGAATTGATGGGACTCGGAAACACCCCCACCATTTCATCAGTTGTTCCTTGTATCATCTCCGATATGTCCCAATAAGTCCGTAGTGGTGGATTTGTAGTAGGATTGCAATCATACGATCGTCAGCAGACAGCTAGTGTTCACTTGTTGTCATAGTTACAGTAATGCCGTGCCACTATCTCACAATGTGCTACAACTTGGCTCTGAAGCTGCAACAAAAACAGGGAGACAACAACAGGGTGGTGACGAAAAAAGGGTTTTATTGTAATGCAACCAAGCCAACAAGGTGTACTAAAAAAAAACACCAACCAAACCAAAACCCAGGCTGCTGGAGCTCCAGAAGGAAGCAGCTCCTGTCAGAGCCCCCCAATGCTAGAAATGAGGGAGACTTTATGTAGTTTGAGCCACTTGATCCCAGGTGTGGCTCAATCAGCTGACGACCCTCAGCTCCTGAACAGGCACACCTGCTGTCCAAGTGGAGGGTCGTCACAAATGACACAGAAATCTTTAACAAATCCAAATCGCATCACTGCCAAAATCTAATCACTGGGTCCTTGTGTCATTTCTGACCTTCCCTGAAATTTTCATCAAAATCCATTTATCCATTTTTGCGTAATGTTGCTAACAGACAGACGGACAGACACCAGTCCTTGGCGGAGTAATGAATTAGCAGTAATTAAGTCTTTTAAAAATATGCAGAATAGAAGCTTCAGTGGAACCATCACAAAAACGTCAATTATCATTTTCCCTCCAGGTCCAGTAGGAGTGCAGCTGCTGCTCAGGTCCACTTACCTGAGAAACACAAGATCCACACTGCAAAAAATGCTCCCTCCAACCAACACTCCGTCCCGTGGTTCAGTCCTAAAGCTGCTGAGGCACGATGTTTTTTGCAGTGTGGCTCTCAGCTCCTCCCTCTCCGTGTCACAGGGATTACAGTCGGTACCTCTGCTATGAGCGCTCATCTAGGTGCGTGTTGATCCAAGAAGAAACTCTGCTGTCCTTTACTGAACGGCTCGTTGTTTCCGGGCAGCTCCTGTCTCAGTAGAAACACACTGATGTGCGCCACTGCTGCGTCTCAGACAGCCGCTCCAAGTCACTTCAAAGTCTTCTATGAATCCCTAAACTGCGAAGAAACTGCGTTATGTCAACTTTTATGGAAATAAGTGATTAACCGAGAGCTTCTGACTTTTTGAGCACTGATCGGGATAAAAAGGGCTGCAGTGGAGGCGAGGTGAGTGTTTGTGCGCACTTTATCCGATTATCTTCACTCAGGCAGTTTGTTGTGTGATCACTTCGTGGAATCGAGTTGAGTGGTCTGTCCTCACTGGCTGGTATTTCAAATCAAATCCCTGTTCTAATACATTTACAGTCATCTTATGGCGAACACCTGCTGCACAGACACACACTGTGATAGCTATGAGAGATTAACCCTTGTGTTGTCCTAACATTCTGCTTGCTCCCCTTGTCCTGAGCCTCTAAAATAAAACAGCTTAATTGAATTTTCAACCCAAAATCTATTTTACATGAAGAAACAACCTGCCATGCATCACACATTTGTGAATGTCTCTGTTTTCCCTCCTCAGAGGACAAATACTGTATTTAATCAGTGAACACCACTCATTTTTATTACATCACACATGTTATAACTATTTTCCTTACTAAAGTAGAAGTTTATATCACTATTATTGCTGCTAAAGGTACTGCATAGATGGAAACATTATTTGTTTAGAGACATAGCCCTTGTATACCCTAAGAAAGAACCAAAAATGTGCAGAAAGTAGCTTTTAATGCATGTTCTGAAGGGAAACAACAGTTTGCTTTATTCTATACAGTGGATTTCAGCTACAGAAGCTCAACTACTAAATACTAGCCTTCTCTCATCTTATAAATCATTGCTTCTGCCCACAAGGTGTATAGTCTACAACAGTTAAAAGAATAAAATAAAATAATTGATGCAAAACAAAAACATGAAGAATGTATTAAACTCTAATTAGCATATGTAGGACAGAATGATCAGTGTGCGTGCATGAACTTTGCAAATTTGTTTCTCACATGTGCAGCTCACAGTATTTGTTTTTATAGTTTTACCTCCTGGATGTCTAAAAAAAAATCAGATCTGTGACCTACTGGGCACTGAAAACTAAAAACTGCACTCATGGCTTCAGCAAAGAGCCAAGTGGGGCTGTTTTTGCAGACAGAGCTTGACTTTTTCCAATGGTGGAGTCACTTTAGGAAAAGTCCTCAAATTTCAAGTTGGCAAGGGGTCATTTAGAGGTTTTCTCTGGTAGTAAACATAGTTCCTGGGTCATTTTTTATCCCCAACTAGGGTTAAAGGGAGTAGATGGAGACAGTACTGAACATTTCTGCCTGATAGCAACTCCAGTAAAACCTGTGGGGGAGAAAATCTGTGTTATTATCTGGAAGTACACAAAAAACTGCTGCACTGAACAAACAGTGAAGCCAACCTATATACATTATAGCTTTTGATAACTGCCATTTTATTCACTGTCCAACCTCAATGTTTTAATTCAGCTTCTCAGCAACATGTTTGTGTCTGCAACTGAGACGAACAAGACATTTGAAGACATCACTGTGGTCAGTGGGATTATTACAAGCAAAGTAAATTAATTGATAAGGAAAGTATTCAGTGTTGCAGCCCTGATACAGACTTGACTCCATTTTCCATCATTCAGATCTTCAAAATAAGGATCTGCCGTGGTGAACATGGCTAAATATAAGGCCATTTGTTTCATTGAACTATTATTGTGAAATTGTAATATAATACTTATTACAAAATGCAAGTCGTCTCTTGACCGAAAGTTCACCAATGAATGAAACGTGTGAAGGTTTGTCTCATGGTACACTGGTCTGTCTTCATGTCTTCTCAAATGCATTTAGCAGAAAACAATCCTCGGGCACCACAACGAACTTTGGTCAACTTTTTTCTACATTTTTTTAAATTAATGTTGGAAAAGTTTCACGCCATCCTGGATGAATTTCTATTATGGACAAAATCTTAGACAATATCTACAATTTTTTTTTGACTCATTCTGGACACATTTGTTGAAATTCTGTACACATTTCAATTCTTCTGGACAAAATCTGAGTCATTTTCAATCATTTTTTCACTCATTCTGGACACGTTTTTATAAATTCTGGGCAGGCTGTGAGTCATTTTTTGGCACATGCTCAGTGATTGTGTCATTTTGTACAAATTCTGGATCACTTTCAACAATTTTCGAGTCATTTTGCTGAAACTCAGTTTTTGTCACTCCCGGTTTTGTATCCCTGGTCATCCTGCAGCGTCACTCACTTTATCTGTCAGGTTTAAATCACCTTTAATGAATCAGAGGCTGTCACACACCACTGTACAGGGCAGGATAGCAGGATGCCACGTTGAAGCCTCCAGAAGAAGTGTCCAGTCTTCTGACCACCTGATGATCACTGGTTGATAATATTTGGTTCTCACTGGCTTCCAGAGCAGCTTCGTTTCCAGCCCGGCCCTCCACTCCTCCCTGAGTGTAATGAGCACTAATGGAAACTCTATTTTTGGCTAAGTCCACTGAAAGATTAAGGATATTATTAATGCATGCATATATAAATTTCATGAAGGAGTGAACGATGGAAGCCTGGAAAGAGATGACGGTGACCGAGATAAAAAGGCTATTAATAGACAGATATGGTCGAGGCTCTGTGACAATTGGTTGGCTGAGATTTAATGGATTATTGTATTATAATTCAGTGAGTGCATGCTCTGAACCCCACTGACAACCCAGTGAGACGCCTGCAGCCTTGGAGGCGTCCTGCCAGTAATCAGGTTACTTCAGCTGGCAAGGAAACAAGGATAGTAGTGAAGTTTTCTTAGATATTATGGCAGATTCATAAAAGGAAACCTTTTGTCACAGACGGAGCACAGGTGAACCTGGATGAATCAGAGTCTTATTTAAATTAGCGTTTTAACAAGGTGATGACTATAAACGGAGCAATTACAGATTTCAGATGAGCAGTATTCTGTCTTGTTTTGATGTCCTAAAAGAGTGGACAGTCATCACTGCAAACAGTAGGTAAGAGAAGCTAAAAGAAACTATAGAAAATGCATTAAATATTAATGGCACATTAGACCGGAGAGTCCAATCAACGGTGCTGCTCCTGCTGCTGTAAGTACTCCATCAAATGAGCACACACTGCTGACTCATTGCAGCCCGTTTATTATAGTAGATCCACAAACCACACTGAACTCCACACAAACGATGACCTTGTGTTAAGCACAACTTCATCAGGTCAACGCAACCTCACCTTTACAGGTGTTAGATCCCATATTGTCCATAGTTCTCAGAATTGTCTATGCTTGCTTGTTCAAATAGGTTGACAGAAAATAGCTAAATATCAGATTATATTTCACAAATTTATTCAAAGGCTGTAGTACTGTACACATTTTTATTACCAGATTCACTGTTTTCTGTCAAATGTTGGCAAAAGACATGAATGCATTCAATTTTCCAGTCACAGTTTTCCTGTTTCTTTATTATATTTTGTGTTACAACAGGCATTGTCTTTGTTATTTGCATGACTTAGCTCCATCCAAACATCAGACTGTAGTGGTAATAACCCCAATGTCACACAGAAACGCTTACCTGTGCCTCTTCAATAAAGCATTTTTGTTTTATCCACTTCAAAAACCAGACTTTGGTCACATTGGCTTTATTTCCTTTTGTTAACGTTATGTTTAGTGGAAAACAAAGAAGAGCCTGTGAATAAGGAAAGAGGAACTTTTCAGACTTACGAGATATAGTACAGAGTTTCAGAAGGTATTCAGTCCTCATTGTCTTTCTACACACTTTATTTTGTTGGAGATTTACTTTAAGATATTTTGTTGGATTTATTTGACAGGTTAGTTGAGCGGCAGCCAGGAAAGTAAGGAGAAGAATGGGGGGTAGACCTGCAGCAAAGGGCCGTGAACTGGAATCAAACCCAGGCCACTGCGTTGGGGACTATAGCCCCTGTTTATGGGTGTCCCGCTCAGCCAGCTGAGCTAGCTGGACGCTGGAGATTTATTTTAAATGGATAAGATTGGAATTTTCTTTCAAGCTACACTCAATAAACCATAATGATCTAGTGAATGTTTTAGAAACCTTTGCACATTGATTACAAATGAGAAACTGAATTATTGTGATGCTGAAAGGTGAACCATCATCCCACTCTCAGGTGGCTGCACTCTTTTCAATAAGCCTGTCTTCAATTCCATTCATTCTTCCCTTTGTTCGGACCAGTTTTCCTGTGCCTGTTGCAGAGAAACACCCCGATAGCACCACCGTGCTTAACTGTGGGTTGTTAGCGTGTGATGAGTTACATTTTTGGCTAATCAGACTAGAGATGTTATGTCCTCACGGTCTCACAGTCCTTCAAATAACGTTTTACAATCTCCAAGCATTCCTGTGTCTTCATTTATCTCTTACTCAGAGTGACTTAAAACTTGCTGCTCTACTAAACAAGAAAAGCACTCAGAGGCTGCCCGATGTTGTATCATTTCTGGTGGCTGAAATCTTAAAAAAAAAAAAAAAAAGTGTGGCCATTTATTATAGATGTACTCACAAACAAAATGAACTTGCACTAAGCAGCAGCATGTTATACATGTGTACGTTATATACGGATACAGAATTGTGTGATCTACAGCAGCAGGAATTGATGGGACTTGGAAACACTCCCTTGATTTTATTAATTGTTCCCTGTATGAATTCCGACAGATAAGTTCCAATAAATCTGCAGTGGTGGATTTGTACGAGAATCGCAATCATGTGATCATCAGCAGGCAGGAGCATTCACTTGTCATAGTTACACTGATACTGTGGCGCTATCTCGAAATGATCCAGAAGTCTTTAACAAATTTGTGCATCCAGACTATAAGCCGCATCACTGTCAAAATCTAATGAGGTGGTCCTTGTGTCATTTCTGACCTTCCCTGAAAATTTCATCCAAATCCATTATTCCCTTTTTGAGTAATTTTGTGCTCAGACAGATTAATAGACAAAAGTTAGCCAATCGTCACATAACTCCGTTGTGTTCCTTGGTGGAGAAAAAGTCTAATTGACAGAGGATTGCTGAGATGGTCATCCTTCCAGCAGGTTCTCCATCTCTGCAGAGTAACTGTGGGTTCTTGGTGTCCTCCTCTGTTCATTTTTTTTGGCTGGCCTTTAAGAACATACCTGTGGTTCCAAACTCCTTCTGTTCCATAATTATTGTGGCCGTTGTGCAAACCCTATTTGACACCCTATGCCATCAGATAAATCCTTGGACCTAACAGCTTGGTTTTTATCCTAACCTGTACTATGGATTGTGGGACCCTATATAGAGTGGTGTGGATTCAGTCCAGTCAGTTCAGTTTCTTTTCTAAGATTAGATTCAATTCTAAACAGATTTTAAGAAATAAAGAATAGAGGAGGCAGCAAAAGCAACAGACCGCATCTATCTCCAGGCTTTTGTAAATGAGAGACAATATGCTTTCACTTAGTCGTCGTGTGTTATTGAGGGTAGATTGATGTTAGAAATGACAAGTTTATTCAATTCATTCTTTTTACACAATGCAAAAACTGCACAGCGATAGAAAAGTGAAGCTGGGGACTGAGTGGTTCTAGTTCACCTCGTGATGACCACAGCTCTGTGATGATAGCACCATGGTTACGCAGAGAGACAATAGGCCAACCTGGCTGGAATAAGGCCGCCGTGATTTCAGCTCCAGTTGGCCCTTGTTTGAGGACAGGGTCAGGATGTGAAGGCTGGAAATCTGCCAGCTCCTCTGAATCCAGCAGAAAACCTCCCTCAGGCGGGGGAGTTTCCATATAACAAGCACTCAGCAATGGGAGGATACAGATCTACAAGGTGGACGCACAATATTTCCTGTTTATAGATTTAGGTTAGCAGTAAATCCCCACACTAATCTTCACATTCAGACAATGAGGACACCAAGTGGTATACAGTGTATGACAACAAAACTGTGATGTCTCTCATGCACCTGAAGATGACATACCCATTAATGTTACAGTCATTTATCAAGTTCTCTCAGATGCCAAAAAGTCTGTTTTAAAGAGAAGTAGAGAAGTTCCTGAAGCGTACTTTCATTTAGCCATCTCTCCAGACTGAAGTTTTGTTTCTTTGCTTTGCTCATAAATGTCCACTCACACCTTAATTTAAAAGCCGATATCACTTTGTAATTTAGCGATGCACATTGCAAAATCAAGCTGACAATCTTGAAAATATACTGAATGACGAAGGAGCCATAGTCTGTTAATCTACATACAGTTCAGGTAATGAGTTTGTGTTACTGTCTTTAGCAGAAATCCTTGCATTTAGACCATTTGATGACCAAAAGTGTCTAATACACTAAGTGCAAGAAATTCTAAAAAACAAAAACAGGTTAAAAAATTGCATTGCTGTTTTCACTCTCAATTTTGGCACTGGTGATTTTCCTTTTACTGCTGACTAAACTTCTTTTTTTAAGCACCAGAAATTCCTGTATCCAGAAAAAACCTTATGCTGAGAAGGAGGAGCCTTAATATCTCTGGTCATCTCTAAACTTTTCATCCAGCACTTTCTCCATGCAGGTTTTATGTAAAATGAATGATCTTTCCTTCAGTCTTGCAGTGTATAGTACGATTGTTTGTCATCATGCAAACGTGCTAAACTAAGGTGATAAACATAATAAGCCTTATTGCCATCTTGCATGTTACCACACATACATCTTCCACAAGTGTAGACCTTAGATCAAACAATGTTAAATTTCCACAGCAGGAAAAGCACAGTCATGATAACAATGGCTGCACTCCACTCAGAACATGCCCTGCTATTGTGTAAACTGGTTTACTGTCATAGATTACTGGGGTACCTAATGGAACCGAGCCATCATTATTTTCCATCAGTGCTTTTCTTGCTGTGGCAAGTCAGATTGTCCTGCTGTGAAAAGGGGTCTGTTGCTGGATATCAATACAGCCTCAAATAGCTGCTGTAATGTGATGGTGATTGGAAATTCTTTCTTTTAATTTTTTTTTGTTTGTTTGTTTGTTTTGCATCCTAGAATCTTGATATGGAAACATTGTTTTAGCTGTGCGCAGACACGTTCAGGGCCACAGATTTAGCCTAGTCCCCTGCCATGTTGTAAGTATGTCTTCCTAGAGATAAATACAAAGGCGCAGTTTGTGTTTGTTGGGATCGGTGACCAGGAAACTGACCCTTGTCTGTCTTGGGAAATTACCATTTATTGCAGCCTCTTATCAAAGAGATTTAAAAAAAAATAAAATGTTGGACAATTATTTCAGTTGAGTTTAGTTATCAGCTTCAGGATGAGATTTATTTTCTCTCCTTATCCTCAAAGTTGGTCAGATAAAGTTAGCAAACCATGGAGAGGGATCCAGTGGGACCAACAGTGTAAATGCCAAGCCAAAGGGCTTGTTGATTTGCTACACCAGCCTTCTGCACAGCCAAACTGACACACATTTTGGGGCTGCATGTGGAAGGGTCTTCACAGGCTTGCATAAATTACTTATTTCACATTGCTATAAACTCAAGCAGATCTTTGTTTTCTTGCAGAAACTTTAACACTGGCCTTCGATAGTGCTACTCTGTTCTGCTCCACTGGGAGGACTTGGTTCATCCATGCACCATCTGTTCTATCTGTGAATTTTGTACATGCACACTGGTGCCAGCATGTATCTACTGGCTCTTGTAATGCTATTGCATTACACCATGGACGCTGACCTCCAGAGACTCTGCAACTCTTGCGAACTTGGGAAGGTGATGAAATTTAGGTCATTTGAATCCTCCTGAATACAAATGCAGAAAAAATACACTACCATTCAAAGTTTGGGGTCACTCAGGCAATTTCATGTTTCATGAAAACTCACACTTTATTCATAAGCTAACATATCGCCAAGGGTTTCTAATCATCAGTTAGCCTTTCAACACGTTAGCTAACACATGTAGCATTAGAACACAGGAATGATGGTTAATTGAACATCAATTAATGATGTTCAAGACTGTCTTTCTGATTGATTTTAATGTTACGTTCATTGAAAAAACTGCTTTTCTTTCAAACATAAGGACATTTCTAAGTGACTCTAAACCTTTGAATGACAGTGTACAAATCTACAACAATCTGCATACAGGCTAAATTTCTCCTTTACATTGGCAGTAGTGTTCACACACAGAAGATGTAGATGCACATGTATAGAACGGAATTCCTTGAGCAGACTCAAAATGGACTAGCGAGTAGTACAATACAATGACTGCCTGATGTTTGCAGCTGTCTGAGTGTGCGTCCCAGTACGATCAAGGCTTAACACTACTTGAAAGGGATAATTGTGACCCCACTAGCAAACTCCAGTGACACTTTCAGTTGCCCCTCAGTGTGTCCTACCGGTGCCCTTCAAGATATTGTCTAGAAAGCCTCTCAAAGAAATCAATGAAATCTCTCTGAAGGTGTAGCTTTTTAACCCATAAGAACCAACGGTGACACCCAGTGTAACAGCATTTTGAGTGCCCCCAGTTTCTTCCTATTAAAGCTTTATGGTTTGACCTTAACTCATTAGTTCTTTAAGGAAAAATGGGTCTGGGTTCTTATGGGTTAAGACAGCTGCTTGATTTAACATCTGGCAGGGAGGTTTAAGATTCACTCTTGACTTTGACTCAAATGCTCAGAACATGTGAATTATCTGAACCCTTCTTTTCAAGCCGTGTAATCTATCAACTGTTCACCCACTGAGATTTATGTAATTGCCATGACAACTAAATAAGCATATGAAGGTGATCACAATGACTTTGCTACAGTCAGCCTGACATAGTGCTTTTGTCGTCCATTTTATGAGGATTATATTCAAATTCATGTTTTGATTTTACAGACACAATACTGATAATGAATACTTTTCAGAGTGACCACTGATTTAAAGTCATTAGATAAGGAAGTCATCGAAGGTGTTTGCTGGGATGTTGAATACCTGTTGAAATGGTGCCGTGACAACAGAAAGATCCTTCAGGTCGCATACTTACACTGGGACCGTTTCCAAGTATCTCGATTTATTTATAGAAGTTATATAAATAACATACTACAGATTAGTGAAGCTAAACTCAGGCAATCTAAATGTGATTGTAAGTTACTCCATGCAAAAGTAAAAAAAAAACAAAAAAAAACACAAGATGTCTTGAAGGACTGTGAAAATTAGACAAGGCATTGCACATTCTTTTCCAGAGAGTCATTAAAAGCATTACTTTCTGTTGCCAAGAGATTTTTAACTGGCACCAAGGCAACAAAGCTTTTCTCTGAGCATTTAAAGGGCAACATGCTGTCTCCCTCTGACTCCTGCTTTTTTTTTTATTCATTTATTTTTTCACAGATGTCCAACATGTTAAAGGATCAAGTCATGCTCACAAATAGATGTTACCTACCTGCTGATTTCTATTTGCCTCTTTGACACAGCCATAATCCTCTCATGGTTAA
This sequence comes from Acanthochromis polyacanthus, assembly GCF_021347895.1. Lineage (NCBI taxonomy): Eukaryota > Metazoa > Chordata > Actinopteri > Pomacentridae > Acanthochromis > Acanthochromis polyacanthus. The sequence continues at coordinate 20,448,142 of NC_067129.1, forward strand.
GGCTGAGTCAGTGACTGTAAAACATATACCGTGTTATTATGTGTGTCCTAGACAAGACTCACTGCTGAATAGCGTGTTGACTTCCTCTCACTGGTGTTGTAACTCCAAACAAGGCCCAGGGCTGTCAACATCCTTCATGTTGTTTTGTGAATATGCCTCAGCAGCATGACGTGATAGCCGTGTGATGAAAAGTGTAATTGTATGTACAACGGCTGAGCTAATTTCTTTTCAAAGCTTGTCTTGTTTAGTAACCTCTTGGTGTTTTCAGGGTTCCCAGTGCTGTGTGGGATGTTAAGGACTGGTGGGCGCGTTGAGGCTGAAAGGAGCATGGTGAACAACCACCCTTACAGGTCTATGAGAAGCAGGTCTTTGTGTCCTTTGTCACTGGATCTATGGGTTGCGCTGGAAACGCTATCAGGTTCCCAAGACGACAGCTCTGGGGTAAGATAATACATCTTCATCCAATACATCGTCAAGTGTGAATGTCATATAACAGTCAGAAAAACTGTAGTATTCTTTGCTCAGTATAGTGATAAAAACACAGCGGTCATTTATTTGTTCCTCTGAAAACCTGATTTCATTAGTGTTGTCCTTAATGCTGTTGTATGCAACTGACTGCAGATGTGAGATTAATTACTGAAGCTTTGATAAAGACTGGGTGATGTTGATTATATCAAGTACCATAAATATGATACTGAATTTTCAGAATTTTGACCCCAACCTTTGAACGGTAGCATATAAAAGAAGTCAGAAGTCTCAAATGTTAAATGCTGTATGAATTTCAGTAACAAAAACTTTGCCCAGTAAAAGTTGCAACATTAAAAAAACAGAATAACAATAGCACACAATGTGACCTTTCCAACAATGCTTGTTGCTTGTCTGTGTAGCAAAGTGCCTATAAAAATATGATTTCATTCACATTAAGTTTATCCTTCCAACCTGCATCCAACTGTGTCCATCTTCACTCACATTACGCTTGTTTGAACTCCTAATTGACAGACATGTTAAATCTAGATATCTTCATGTCAATATGCAATAGAATCTTTGCATGGTAATATCATTTTTGCAAAAAAAGGGCAGAAACACAGCTTTTCTGCTTGTTACATGAATCGACAGCCCAAAGAGATCGCATTTTAAAGACAGCTCTGCAAAGAATTATCTTTACTTATTTCTTCATCATTTCATAATGTAGGCCTACAACATAGCAATGTTTGAAGTATCAAGCCTAGAGTGTTCTGAGAAAAAAATAACAAGATGCAGCATAAGATTAACGCTCATAATGACCAAGATAAGAACTTAGAAGTAAAATCAGTGGAATTACCCTGAAAATAGCCCAGGACTCATAGGGTTAATGTACAGTAAGAACAGTCAATCATGTTGAATTATCTTCCTGCATTAGGTTGGAAAAAGCCTTTACAGGAGCTCAGTCATTTCACAGAAATGTGGAAGAAGACAAACACTTGTTACTGTAAAAATGTGAACCTGAACATGACCTAGTATCTGTAGGGGTGGTTGTGGTCGATGAAGTTAATTATAGATGTTCTGCAAAGTGTTCACAGCATCTGTAAAAATGCTAATGCTCTAATTGTAACCTGACCCACAATCAAGTCACTCTCTGCAGCAAGGCATTAATGAAAAACAGAAATTCAAGCCTCACTAAAACACCAGCAGTGGTTAAAATAACAGATGTGTGAATGTGCATCCTATTTACCAACATTATTGACTCAAAAAGGCGTAAGAGCCGCAGGAGTTGTGACGGCGATCCTTATCTCTGTTTCCGTGTTTACTGTAGTCCTGTGCAGAGATCCAGGAGATAAGCATTCCTATGAAGAAAGCAGGGTGTGTGTCTGCTGGCTGCTGTAGTGTGCAACAGAGCAAAACAGAGGCTGACAATGACACTACACAATCCTACTGAGGCTGCACTGAAACCTGAGCACACCTCAGGAATAAATGAACTATTTTCCATTTTGTGGCTCTGAAGGCCAAAAAAGTAGGTCACACATCGCGAAAAGCAACTACACACGGCAGCGTAATGTGTACACTGAGGTTTTTGTAGCAATTATAGTGCAATTGTAGTAATTGTAGCGCAGTTTTGCAACTGTACATTTTATATCCCTTTAGATTTTTTGTCTCAAAGACCAATTATTGTTAAAAGTAAGTAAATAAAGTTTATTTATATAGCACTTTTCACAGATATAAAAATCACAAAGTGCTTTACATTAAAAGAAAAAGGAAATAAGACATAAAAATACAGTAAAATAAGCCCCCACAATGTAGAGCCACATTGCTCATAAAATCGCACACATAAAATCACACACATAAAATCACACAAATTTGAATTTTACACAAAAATAACACTGTTTTTGACAGTGTCCCATCTGCATTCTATATCTTCTTTAAACTGCCTCAATGATGTCACTGAGTTCAACATGGGACACATCATATGCATTTCCACTGTGTTTTTTTGGGGAGGGAAGGACACCTATGAATGGGCAGTATATAATGCTGCCAGTGATGTTGCAGTCTACATGTTACACATTTAAAGAATGTCTCACATTTGTAGTATTGCACTGTTTTTTTTTCTCCATTTGGGATCTCAACTACAATTGAAAATACACTGCCAGTCCAAAAAAAAGTCACACACTCATAATATTTCGTTGGACCACCTTTAGATCTAGAACACACACATTACCGTGGCAGTCTCTGCAAAGTCACAACATTTATTTCTGTCCAGAGTTGGATTAAAATTTCCCAATCAAGATCTTGTTATTGATGATGGGAGAGTCTGCTGCACAAAATCTTCTCCAGATTCTCAGTGGGGATTCTCACCCATCACTTTGGACAGAGTAAATCTGGACTCATCAGATCACATGACTGACCATATTTCTTTGTGGAAGTGAGGGTTCATCACTATCTTTCAGGTTTAGTTAATGCATTGGACAGTTCTTAACTTGATTTCAGTAGTTTCAGAAATCTCCTTAGTTGTTTTCTTTGCTTGATGCAGGCCAATAATTTGACCCTTCTGAAACTGATTAATATCCTTTCAGTGACCCAGAATATTTCTTTTGACATGGTTTGTTTAAGAAATGAGAAGCTATTCACTGCATCAGCTAGGGTTAAATAAGTTGTTGCAGCTGAAATATTTTCAATCACTGCAGTAATTTATCCTTTGGAAGGCTCTTAAGTATTTGCTTAATTAAATCCAAGTGGTGTATATTCATGTAGATTGAATTAAAGATTGTCAGCACCAAGTCACTGGCAGAGATGGTGTGTTGGGCAGGGGCAGAAGAGCTTCTTTATGGGTTAAAACAACAATCAACAATAATTATTACACGTTACTATTAACTGCTGAAATTGTAGCCTAACATTTGTTTCTCTTCTGGCAAATGTATTTTACTTCATTCCTTTAAGCTTTCCCTTTAGTAATTCATTTGGAATTTTTAGAATCCTTGTAAATTCTAAAGGTCTACAACAATCCATTAGATGTTGATGTCATATTTTTTCTCCTAAATTCCTGAGGGGCTTCTGAGCAGACCTAGTAACCGGGCAATACGATCTTCACAACGACAAAGTAATAGAATCAATGCAGTGCTGGGATGTGTAAAGCAGAGCCAGACACCAAGCTTGTTGGGATTCCCACTGGGCAGCCACAGCTCCGGCTGCTGGATGCCTCTTTGGCACAAAGAGGCAGTGGCTTGACCATAAATTAGGTCCATTTACTGAATGTATGTGCTGGGCGCTGATGATGTGCTGACCGAGAGGAATAACGACCAACTCACAGCTGCCTCTGTCCTCACTGTGTCTCCTTCACAAAGCTGCCTGTAATCAGACACACAGTGCTTGAACATAAGCAGATAGGCTGGTATTCATGAAGTCAGACACTCTCTGTTTATTCTGCAGCACAGTGTTGGACTGATTTCATTTAAAGTTCAGTCAGTATGTTGATTCATCATCATCAGTATTCTGATCTCCTACTTCTTGGTTGCAGAAAGAAGTGATGAGAAAATGACACTACGTCCAGCTCGATCTGTTACTCAGCAAACATATTAACTTTTCTGTTCTGAGATGATAGTTTTGAATCTCTTTCAGCAAAGATGATAATTTTTTAAAGTATGGTCACATTTAAGATAAAACAGACAATAAAATAAAGTACGTTTTAGGGGTGGGTTGCTTTATGATTGACAGATTGGTTGCATATCATTATCACTCCTCACCAGTCAGATCCACCGCTCTCTTCTTACGCTTCTTTCTAAAACACCAGTTCCAGACTGTCTTTTATATACAGTTTATGGCAGACAGGAAATATTAGAAACTAGAGGGAGAAGTTGAATATTTAGAAGCCAGTGAGCCTGATACTCTTGTGTCTGCTAAATGAAGCTGCAGCTCACCATATCCATGTCACACGGTGATGAACTTTTAATTTGTCTTTATAACTTGTTTCACAATTCAGTTATCAACAGAGGAACGAAAGAGGTTTGTCGCATAGTGAAGTAACACATAGTTTAGGATTTATGGACACTGTCACAGGTTGGATACCAGCATTTCTAATGGAGACTTGAAGGGACCCTTAAAAGCCTTTGAGCAGTCAGGAGAAAGTGTCAGATTCTAAACAGTTCGTCTGAAAATGGATTATTTTGCACAGTGAGAGTGACTTGCTGAAGGGTAGAAAATGTGATATGTTTGCAGAAGCATGAGACAATATGAGGAAGTATATTTTCTTTTGTATCTAATGTATTATGATTCAGGTATACTATAAGGCTGCCACCCAATGTCTCTTGCTGCAAGTCAGCTTTTATGGTAACTTTGTTGTGAGGATTTTCTTTATTTCATCGATTTGTGATGTATTCATTGCCAGAATTAAAACTCAGACATTCCGTTGGTGGTCAAACAGACCAGAGATGATCTGTGATCCATACAGATCTCAGCTAGGGTTTGACATGAAATGTCAACTTCAAATTAATTTTAAAGTTTGCCATCATAGTTCGGACTAAGTTTTATGAGTGATATGGGTTTTTACAGTAACTACAAGGGCACTTAGAGACTGCAGTCCCCTGCCAAGGCTGATCTCACAATTTTAAATAAAGTGTTCTGGATCCATGCCTGGGCTGCACAGTGGAGTAGTGGTAGCACTTTTCCCTTGGCAGCAAGAAGATCCCTGGTTCGCGTCGCGGCTTTCCCGGGATCTTTCTGAATGGAGTTTGCATGTTCTCCCTGTGCATGCATGGGTTTTTCTCCAGGTACTCCGGCTTGCTCCCACAGTCCAAAAATATGCTGAGTTTAATTGATCACTCTAAATTGCCCGTACGTGCGAATGCGAGAGTGATTGTTTGTATGTAGCCTTGTGACAGACTGGCGACCTGTCCTGGGTGTCCCTGCCTTCTCACGAGTCAGCTGGGATAGGCTCCAGCACCCCCGCAACCCTAGTGAGGATAAAAGCGGCGTATAGAGAATGGATGGATCCATGGATCCATGCCTGGTAGTTTTTGCAATTATCTGCTCACAGACAAAAAACAGTCAAGTAAACTACACTGGAAACGTAACTTCAGCTCAGCAACAAATAACGGTTCTAAACTTCAGTGCAGATTAGCAGTGGCACAAAGCATTTGAGTGTTCATAAGAATAGCGCATGTTAAAAGCAAATCACGGTGACAGTCGTAGCAGTATTTGATCTAAGTTATGACTTCAAAGTCCTGATAGGGTCTGAACTGTTGTGCTTTTGTGATCCTTCACACACCTACACTCCCCTTCCTGGTTATATTGTCTCAATTAAACTAAATGGATCAAAGTAGCATGAACGTTGATGTTTGTACTGCAGTTAGAGACACTTCCTGCAGCTGGAAGCAGAGTAAACAGTCCCACAGGAGCACTTGAGTTATGGGTCATTCCAGAATTGGAGGCCGTTTTGCATCCACACATCAAATTTCAAATAATCCATGTTCAAAATACTAAAACATGTTGTTGTTGTGTAAGTGTACTTTTCCTGAGACCAAATCTAAAAAAAACTAGGAGAAACAAATGTTTGAAAATATTTTGAGCAATACCAAATAAGTCTGGAGTTCCCCAAATGACCATTTTTCTCTTGTCCCACCCCTGACAACAAACTGAATCTCAAATAAACAGTTAAAATGAAATATGCATCTCCCTTTTTTGAGTATTATTTTTCACTGATGTCTCTTTTAATTGTAGTAAAAAAAAAAAATCAACATGATATTTTAAATAGCAATTATTATGCATGGAACGCGTGTCCAACAACAACCCTTTTAGCATAACCTTTTTAGCTGGCTGAAGAAGAAAAAACAGCGAGTCACACAATATGCTGAAATTAACATCATCAAACTGTTTTCCTAAAGAATGGATAGAGCTAAGCTATGTCCTCTCTTCTGTTTTTGTATTTTCATAACATTGTCAGCCATGATTAAATGTGTCACTCTACCTCATGCACCCTGTTATGCATATTATTAGGAAAATATCAGTTCTTCTGACTTTTTTCTTCACTTTTTTCTATCAGTAAGTTTGTCCTCTTGGTCAGCAGCAACAGCTAGATAAATATCTCGCTTCTACTCCTGAGAAAAAGCTAACATTAGCATGGATTAGCAACCCTGTTACTGTGATTAGAGTAGGGTTAGCAAACAACAAATAAAACATCTAATAAAAATGGTACCATTGTTGTGTAAGCTGAGCCAATCTAGCCTTTGATAGTTTATTACCTATTATTGATGAATATGTAGCAGAAAATTGTAAAAGAAAAGGTATATTTTTCAAAAAAATTGAAGCCCAAATGTCCTCCAATTCTGGAATGACCCTTATGTCCTCCAAAGAGGAACTGTCTTCATGACCATTTTCTTCACCTGGGAGATTTTCTGAGCCAGGGATTACTTGACTTGTTAGTCTCAATCGTTCTCTGACCCTACTGTTGACCTCTTGCTTGACACTAGAATCCTAATCTGCGAAACACACAGTCTGGCAAGAGTTCATTTCAAAGATTCAAGTGACATTCTCAGGACAAAATAATAGATTCAAACTAGTTACATTTTTCAGATGCTGGGTACTTTCACCTGTAGAATGTGTCTGTCCAACGGGAGCTCGTCTAGAGTTGAAATCTGAATGTAGAAAACAGAATGTGTATTAATGAGGATGTCACACATTGTGAAGGTGTTTGGACTTTGACTTCACATTCAGGCCACGAGGTAAATGCTGTATTTCTGGAAAAAAAAACTTCAGAATCCACTACAGTGACCCATATGAAGGACACTGTTTCCACTGGTGTATGAGATAAATTGACAACGTGACTCTGGCTCAGGGCCTCATAGCCATTTACAGTTAACTGCAGCTAGACTGAACTCCAGGCAGCTGCTAAACCAATTAAAAACAGTCTCTGGTCATATTTCTACTTTCGCTGTGTTTTTACTGGCCACAACAGGTTAGAAGATATTCCCTGATCCATTTGTGCAGCCTGTCTTCTCCTGGCTAAAAGCCAAGCCTTTCAGGGTGGATTTAAAAGCTTCATCAGTGCAGCCATTTGCTCTTTACCTGCACACACACACATCTAATCATCTCCTAGCTTCTTATATAAGCCACCGGAATAGGCGAGTCCAGGCACGGTACACTGCAAAGCTGATCAATGTGCAAGAGCATGTGTTGACTGGCCTATCATAGTCTACACCTCCCCTCACATGCTATTAGCTGCTAATCCTGTTAACTACTGAAGGGAAGAGTCCTTGAGTGCTGCACAGTCTCTCCTCTATACCTTTGCCCAACATGTCAGACCAAAGGACTGCACAGTAAAGGGTTAAAACCAAGCAACAGGGAAACATGTCCAAGCAATAGTTCATACTGTGTATTTACATGTGCTTTTCTCAACATCCGATTCCTAATATGGCATCCAAAACTTATGGGAAGTCAACATCAGCAGAATATAGTGAGAAAATATTTGAGCTGCAGCCAAAGTACCTCCAAGCACTAGAAATGTTGGCGTAAGAGTAAACCTTTTATAGTCCTAGCTTGTGAAAGATAGAAATCTATGGGAAGTCATCCGTCCATGATCTATACACCGTTTAATCCTCATAAGGGTCGCAGGGGGCTGGAGTCTATCCCATCTGATATAGGATGAAAGCAGATATACTGGACAGGTCACCAGTCTATCACAGGGCTACATACAGAGACAAACAATCACACTACCTGTAGAAAACCCACACATGCACAGGGAGAAGATGCAAACTCCATGCAGAAAGATCCCAGGAAGGCCGGGATTTGAACCGGGGATCTTCTAGTTGCAAGGCGAAAGTACTAAGTACTAACCACTACTCCACTATGTAGCCCAATAAATAAAATGGTTAAAACAGAAACTTTGTATTACATTGCATTTGTATTCATTATTATTTGGCCTTTTTGAAGAAACAATCTGCAGTAACGGAGTAGCCAGAATTACATCTGTGGCCACATAAAGAGTTTAAATCCTCTCTTTGCTACCTTTTTAGCTCCATGTGGTCCAGAAACTCCTGAGCTAAATATCAGGCCTCAAGCTGTGACATTTCCCACTGTGTTCTGTTAGCTAGACACTAAATAAAGTCGTAAGGTCTGTACTTTACGATGCTTAGCACTATGAGATGGCATATGTTGTGAATTTGCACTATATAAACTAAACCTGAATTGAATTGAACTGACTTAAATGTTCTGTGGGCAGATAACACCAGGGCTGGAAAGTAAAGGCCAGTTTGTAATCTCTGCATCCCCACGTGCAAACCCATGGAGACTTTGTCTGACTTACCCTGACCTAACCCTAACCCTTGAGTTCCATTTTCAATCACAATAGCAAATAAGCACTTTGGAGGTTGGTGAGTCCAGTGACCTCAGATCATAAATGTGAAGCTCCACATCCAGAGACCCAGGACAAGGAGAGGAGCTCCTCCGGCAGTCTGGGCCTATTTGGTTATGGTTTCATTTGTGATGCTGTCGTCCTCATGATTTGATGCTGTGATGTTTACCAAAGAAATTACACAAAACTAAGTAACAACTCTCCTCCAAACCAAGGTTTACATCTACAAAGAGGGGACCCAAAATGAAAATTATGCCCATATTTTATAAAATATTTATTTTAAAATATTAGAATATTTTTGATGAATGTCTTTTAGAAGAAAACACCAGGACTGACTCCAACATAAAATACAGCTGCTGCAAAAAACTAATTCCACTTTAAAATCAGTAAAAAAAAAAAAAAAACCCATTTCAGATTTCAAGTGAAACCCCCATAAAAGCAATGAATTGTCAAAAAATCTACGTAAATGTTTCTGTGATTATTTACAAGTTGCATCACTTAAATTTAATTTTTAAGTCAGCTCATATTAAGAATCTTTTATCCGCTTGTTACAGAACCCTGAAATGAAACATTAACTCTTATTTATTGTGATGCACACATGAGAAAATATGATAGATTTAGTTTCTTCATCATCATCTTCTTCTTCTTCTTCGTCTTCGTCTTCTTCTTCTGCAGTTGGTCAGGCAGCATTGTGTTTCCAAAGAATGAGGTCAGCTGACTACCCATGTATACTATAAAATACCAGTCCTTTGCATCATATTCTGTAGTCATGGAAAGGATGTTAATCTTAGAAGGGTCAAATTATTGGCCTGCATCAAGCAAAGAAAACAACTACGGAGATTGCTAAAACCATTAACATCGGGTTAAGAACCACCTAACGCATTATTGAAACCTGAAATGACAGCGGTGAACCATCGTCTTTGAGGAAGGAATGTGGTCGGTCATGAAGTCTGTGTCGAGATTTACTCTGTCCCAAAGTGATGGGTGCAACACAGTAAGAAAAGAGGTTAATGAAGTGGTGCACTCATCATGGTGAGTGCCTACCCTACGAGTCTGTGGGGGTCAGGGTTATGATCTGGGGTAGGTTAGGTTCAGCAATGTTATGTGCCCAAAGAATGAGGTCAGCTGATGACCTAAGTATACTAAAAAATATCAGATCTTTCCATCAATGGAGTTTTTCTTCCCTGATGGCATGGGCATGTTCCAAGATGATGATACAAGGATTCATGGGGCTCACATTGTGAATGAGTGGTTTAGGGAGCATGAGACGTCATTTTCACACATGGATTGGCCTCCACAGAATACAGACTTCAGCCCTACTGACAATTTTTTGGATGTGCTGGAGAAGATTTTGTGCAGCAGTCCAACTCTCCCATTATCAAGACAAGATCTTGACAGAAAATTGAATGCAGCTCTGGACAGAAATAAATGCTGTGACTTTGCAAAAGCTTTTTGAAACGATGCCACTGCAATAAGTCGTCTGTCCGTTAGCAACATTACTCAACAACAGATTAATGGATTTGGATGAAATTTTCAAGGAAGGTCAGAAATTACACAAGGACCAAATGATTAGATTTTGGCAGTGATGTGGCTTATAGTCTGGATCCAAGGATTTGTTAAAGATTTCTGTATCAGTGACACAGTGGAACAGCGTTACTATAACTATGACTGCAAATGAACACTACATCAGCTGCCTGCTGACGATCACATGATTGTGATCCTACTACAAATGGACAGCTACGGACATATTGGGACTTATCTGTCGGAAATGATACAAGGAACAGTTGATTAAATTGTGGCGGTGTTTCCAAGTCCTATCAATTCCCGCTGCCCGCTACATGTTTAGGTCACATGATTCAGTATCCATACAAAACGTACACATGCATAACACACACCTGTGCTCAGCGCAAGGTCATTTTATTTGTGGGTACATCTATATTAAATGGTCACATTCTATGTTGCCGTGATTTCTGATCGTCAATAACTAATAAACAAATGCTTCATTTCCAAAAAAAATGCAGCGTTGCAGTATGGTGTTATTAGTTTACACAGTCTTTTAGTCATCGTCAAACACTGATTCTTGAGTCAAACCTGAACAAGGTCTATTGTCTGTGTTATTGTTTCCAGTGGGAGTGCGCATGGTTCCTCGTCTTGTGCAGTTCTTTCCTTCTACTTCTCTTTTGGGCCTACTTCTGGTTGGTGGCTCAAAATGATTTCAACGACTTCAACTGGTGAGTTATTTTTCTTTCTTTATGTGACGTTAGCACTAATCAGTGAAAAGCTGTTTATGATCTTCTAGCAGCAGGGAAGCAACAAGTTCACCCTGCATGTGAAATTTAAAAATCTACAAGAAGCAATGACACTGTTGAGTGGGTGCTTGGTGTTACCATGGTGCACAATCAAAGCATATTGTGTTTAACAGGGATAATCACACCGCCAACATAGATGAGTCTGTGCTTATCGTTTCTTATTCCAGGCTGGTGTACAACCGCTCTGGAGAATGGAGGGATGAGACGATCCCCATCATCACATGCACCACCGTGGGCTTCAGCTACATCACATTCTTATTGGTAACAGTCTGTCTCAGACCCCTACATCTTAGCAGACTTGCTTCTTGTTCTATTGAAAGACAACTCATGAGTTGTGCTCTTTTTCAGATTTTAGCACTTTTCCATGTTTCGCTGGGCCAGCAGCTGAATCTGTACTGGGTTCACAAGGTGCTGTAAAATGATATCCTCAGTAATTGTCATAGATTTACTCCACATACACACACTTTTGCACTAAAATATGAGTTCACCATTGTGTGTCCCACAGATCGGAGTGTTGGCTACGCTGCTCACCACCATCTCTGGTGTCGTCTCTGTTGATGACATCTGGAGAGATGAATGGGACATCCTGCTTGTTTCACTGCAGGTTGGTCTGCAGTCACAGTAATGTGTCCCTGATCACTGCTAACTGTTGAATAAGAAATGAAAGTGGAATGGTGAGGTGTGTGTAAGGTGGATCTGGTTTCCTATGGATAGATCCAGACTAGCTGTTTCCTGCTGTTTCCACTTTAAGGTTAGGCTAAGCTCAGCTTACCAAATTTCTGTTTTGGCTTTTGTGGCACTTATAATTCTCTCTCATGAATGTTTTTGTGAATTAATGCACCCAAAAAATACATGAAAAAAAGGGTCACTTAATTAAAAATACAATATGTTTATTTATCAAAAAATCTAACTAGCGTGTTGAGGTTTGTCTCATAGTTGGATAGAAAATTTTGGCTCTTGAATGTGGAAAGCGTGCTGCATGACATGCTTACAGTGTTAAGACATTCTGTCTAAGCATGGTCATTAAATGAATGGATGTGAATTAACATACTATTAACAGCACGGCTGAAAAGCTCATAGAAACCCATCAATCCATTTGCTATACTCAGTTTATCCACAGAGGATCACACTGGAGACAACCCAAGCTGACACTTGGCATGAGCTGGCTAAAATGAATAATAGTTTTGTGCTATTTAAGGTACAAATCTTATTTACCCTGTTACCCCTGTTTTATCTATATTTTATCATCATCATCTACTCTAATGCTGTCTGATGAATGACCACTATATATGACCAGTGTTCTATATTTGTCTTGTTACCAGTCCACAGCACCATTCCTGCATATTGGAGCCCTGGCAACAGTCACAGCTATGAGCTGGTTGGTAGCTGGATATGTTGTCCGCAAAGAGAGATCCAGTAAGTGTTTGACTACTTCAAGTAAAGATCTTTTTTCTTCGCCTGGGCTAATTTCTGCTGCTAGCTTCTTACTGCTGTTTACAGTACAACATGTTGTCATGCATTATTTAGTCTGCACGTGAACTTATTTCAATGTTGTGTGATGCAATAAACATGTTTAACTACTTATTGCCTTAAGCTAAATTGATTTTCCTGTGCTTTCCCGTGATTGTCTTAACTTTCCGGCTTAAGTAGATTGTTTTGCTTTTGGAAGAACCCTCTGCACTCTAAAGAAATCACCACTTCCGTCAGTGGAAAAATGCAAAGCTACAAAATGTTGATCATGATAAGTCGATGAAACAACTAGAAAATGAGTAAATTGACTCTGTAAACCTGCTCTGTACTCTCTTGTAGATATCCAGATGATGGTGTTGCTGATCTACATTGTAATCCTTGTGGCTGTCTGTTTGGCTCCGCTCACGTTCACCTGCCCTTGCATCATGGATCGTCATAGCCTCAAACAGCGACCAGACATCGTTGGCCGACGGGGAGCTCCTATGGTGAGTTGGTGCCTTGCCAGACCTCCCAGTCTGATCCAGCTAATTGTTGAGATGGCTGATGTGCAGCTCTGTAGGGGGAAAAGAATACTGCCAGGACCTGTCAGGTGGCATTTTCTACCTGTGCTCTACATGATAGAGACATTTTTAAAATTTAAAAAAAAAAAATCAAAAATAGGCCATGTTGTTTTAATGTGTTGTTTGGGGACTTTTTCCTCTGGAGAATTCTAATGGCAACATGCTGATGAGCTATTTGATGAGCACAGTATTTCACAGCAGAGTGGTGTGTAGCTACAGTACATGAGCCAAGTGTAGTCAGGCTGAGTGAGCATGGGAGTCAACACGCTGTCATTTCACAGCTGGGCAAGCAAATACTGCTCCAGATGATGAGCTATAAACAAATGTACAGTGATGTTCAGAGCTGTGTTTTCCTGTCCTGTACAGGCACACATACACACACAGAACTAGTCACTTGACTTTCACCTGTTTGTAATGTAGCGTAGCTGCATCCAGGGTTTAGACAAGTCAGTACAGATTAAAAAAACCAGTCATGATTAAAGAGAACCAACTCAGTGCCTCTGAATAATTTAGATAATAATGCATAGGGGGGTAGTATATATTATGTATGCTACAAACAGACAACAGGATAAAGCATAAAATAGCACTGAAAACAGCATCCATTAACAGACATATGGAGAATAATTGACTGCACACCAGAGATTTTATGTTTCCTTTGCCTATCTATTTAAATTGTAATGTAATGTATCACATTACAGTTTCCATCCATCCGTTATCTATACACCGCAGGGTGAAAGCAGGGGACACCCTGGACAGGTTACCAGTCTATCACAGGGCTACATGTAGAGACAAACAATCACACTCACACCTACGAACAATTTAGAGTTACCAATTAACCTGAGCATGCTTTCTTCTGTGGGAGGAAGCCAGAGAACCCAGAGAAAACCCACACATCCACAGGAAGAACATGGAAACTCCATACAGAAACATTCCAGGAAGGCAGGGATGCAAACCAGGAATCTTCTAGACATTACAGTTTGTAACATGGAAATAAAGTGACATATACTGAAATACAGAAATAAAGTCAGTAGAGACAATAGTGACTTCATTGGTCAACATCTGGCTGGGGACTTTTTGACAGAGCTGTCAATGATCTCAGAGCATCAATATTAGAGCAGAAGTTTGGCAAATGCACAGAGGCGGTCTGAGTGTAAGGAGATGCTCTCAAACTGAAACAGATCTGAGCAGGCACAGAGCAGAGGGCAGAATTTAAGGGAAAGCACCGCAAAGTCTTTGTGTTTGACTTGACACTTTCTCTGCAAATTGTAGGTGTTATTCATTAACCTAAAACATAATTATTTTAACATAGCACAACAGATTTCAGAGAGGTCTAAGCTCAGTTTCATGGAATGGCTCAGCTAGTAGGACCGTCAGCTGCACTTTGTCGCTCCTGGAGGCCACATACAGTGCCTTGTGAAAGTATTCGGCCCCCTTGAACTTTTCAACCTTTCGCCACATTTCAGGCTTCAAACATAAAGATATAAAATTTTAATTTTTTGTCAAGAATCAACAACAACTGGGACACAATCGTGAAGTGGAATGAAATTTATTGGATATTTTATACTTTTTTAACAAATAAAAAACTGAAAAGTGGGGTGTGCAATATTATTCGGCCCCTTTACTTTCAGTGCAGCAAACTCACTCCAGAAGTTCAGTGAGGATCTCTGAATGATCCGATGTTGTCCTAAATGACTGATGATGATAAACAGAATCCACCTGTGTGTAATCAAGTCTCCGTATAAATGCACCTGCTCTGTGATAGGCTCAGGGTTCTGTTTAAAGTGCAGAGAGCATCATGAAGACCAAGGAACACACCGGGCAGGTCCGAGATACTGTTGTGGAGAAGTTTAAAGCCGGATTTGGATACAAAAAGATTTCCCAAGCTTTAAACATCTCAAGGAGCACTGTGCAAGCAATCGTATTGAAATGGAAGGAGTATCAGACCACTGCAAATCTACCAAGACCCGGCCGTCCCTCTAAACTTTCACCTCCAACAAGGAGAAGACTGATCAGAGATGCAGCCAAGAGGCCCATGATCACTCCGGATGAACTGCAGAGATCTACAGCTGAGGTGGGAGAGTCTGTCCATAGGACAACAATCAGTCGTACACTGCACAAATCTGGCCTTTATGGAAGAGTGGCAAGAAGAAAGCCATTTCTCAAAGATATCCATAAAAAGTCTCATTTAAAGTTTGCCACAAGCCACCTGGGAGACACACCAAACATGTGGAAGAAGGTGCTCTGGTCAGATGAAACCAAAATGGAACTTTTTGGCCACAATGCAAACCGATATGTTTGGCGTAAAAGCAACACAGCTCATCCCCCTGAACACACCATCCCCACTGTCAAACATGGTGGTGGCAGCCTCATGGTTTGGGCCTGCTTTTCTTCAGCAGGGACAGGGAAGATGGTTAAAATTGATGGGAAGATGAATGGAGCCAAATACAGGACCATTCTGGAAGAAAACCTGTTGGAGTCTGCAAAAGACCTGAGACTGGGACGGAGATTTATCTTCCAACAGGACAATGATCCAAAACATAAAGCCAAATCTACAATGGAATGGTTCACAAATAAACGTATCCAGGTGTTAGAATGGCCAAGTCAAAGTCCAGACCTGAATCCAATCGAGAATCTGTGGGCAGAGCTGAAGACTGCTGTTCACAAACGCTCTCCATCCAACCTCACTGAGCTCAAGCTGTTTTGCAAGGAAGAATGGGCAAGAATTTCATTCTCTCGATGTGCAAAACTGATAGACATACTCCAAGCGACTTGCAGCTGTAATTGCAGCAAAAGGTGGTGCTACAAAGTATTAATTGTGAACTATTTATCAGCTCTTAGTACTTTATTTTTTAAGATTTTATGTGGCATTTGTTCTCTGTTCCTTTTACTGTCCTATTTTTCTCCTGTATTTGTTGTTTTTTGATGTTGACAGTGCACTTTGAGCTTCTTGCACCTCTTTCCAATGTGGTTTTATACTGCAAATAAACTGAACTGAACACCCACTTTAAATCATGCTGTTTTTTAAGTAGTCTTATGCCTATAAAGATTGAATCTGTGATGGATAGATGTGCAGGGTAATGATATATCCACTTTCTACATATGTCTCTTCACTCTTCTTTTATCACTTCCTCTTGATGTGTGTTTTCTACGTCCACTGACTGACAGTTGTCCTCCTGTCTGTCTCCTCTCTGCTCCAGCTGGCTCCAGAGAACACCATGGTGTCCTTTAACAGAGCCCTGCAGCATGGAGCCAGCTCCCTGGAGGCTGATGTCACCATCAGGTTCATTAATCACACATTCATAATGGTTTAATCCTTGGTTATTTATATTTCATGGATTCGGTGTGCTCTGATCCACTTATAGATTCTACTGTGGCTGATTGGTAGAAATGATTAAGTTTAATTTTAACACGGCTGCCATTAAATGAAGCAATGTTAAGTGACTATCAGCACATTCCGCCACTGTTCTTTACACATACACCCGCGCATTGTACTGTATTTTCCTCGACAAGTACTGTATGTCCTAAACATGATTAGAGTACTGACTGTTTTTCCTCTTCCAGTGTGGATGGGGTTCCCTTCCTCATGAGAGACCACACTTTGAGGCGGACCACAGATGTCAGAAAGGTCTTTCCAGCCAGACAGTATGAAGATGCTTCCTTCTTCAACTGGACAGAGATACGCTCCCTAAACGCAGGCCAGTGGTTTTTGGAGGTACTGAAATTCAATTTATATCAACACACCCTTAACGGAGCGCCCAGACAATGCATTTCCACTTGAATGGCACAACATCTTTTTCCGCAGTCAGTGACACATGGTGGTCAAATTGTGACATCAAGACCTACACTCCCCTCCAAAAGTATTGGAAGAGAGAAGCCAATTCCTTTGTTTTTGCTGTAGACTGAAAACATTTGGGTTTGACCTCAACAGATGAATATGAGACAAGAGATCAACAGTTCAGCTTTTATTTCTTGGTATTTACATCTGGATCTGACAGATGTATTTTATTGTGTGTCTTATACAACAAATAGTGCTCAATGTCTACGTTCAGTTTCAGGTTTGGGTTTTGCCTTTGCAGAATGCATCTATAGTTAGAGATGTAACCAGCATGAAAACTAAAGAGCTGTCTATTGATGAAAAAAGCAATTGTGAAACCACTTTTGCACTAAGTAGCAGACGCTGAAGCAGTTCACGACAGAAACATTGCGAGAACTGTGAAGAAAGATCCTAAAACAACTGTTAGTGACATCAACAACAACCTCCAGAGGGCAGCAGTGAAGATGTCCCAGTCTGCTGTTCACATATGACTTCATGAACAAAAGTACAGAGGCTACACCAGGAGATGTAAACCACTCATTAGGATGAAGAACAGGAAGGCCAGGCTGGAATTTGTCAAAAGGTACAGAGATGAGTCTGAAAAATTCTGGGACAAAGTCAGACAGAATGATGAGACAAATTAACCTTTATCATAGTAATGGAAAGGCTAAAGTTTGGAGAAAGTAAGGATCTGCTCATGATCCCAAACATACAAGCTCATGTGTGAAACACAGTGGAGGTAATGTCGTGGCTTGGGCTTGCATGGCTTCTTCTGAGACAGGTTCATTAATCTTCACTGATGATGTAACACATGATGACAGCAGCAAAATTAACTTTGAAGTCTACGGAAACATTTATTCTGCCAATTTAAAGAAAGATGCGACCAAACTGATTGTAGATCCTTCATCGTGCAGCAATATAATGACCCAAAGCACACTGCCAAAACAAAAAAGGAGTTCATCAGGGGCAAGAAGTGGAAGGTTTTAGACTGGCCAAGTCATTCTCCAGATTTCAACTCTATAGAGCTGCATTTTACCGTCTAAAGAGGAGGCTGAAGGAAGTAAGCCCCAAAAACAAACACCAACTGAAAGAGGCTGCAGTGAAAGCCTGGAAAAGCATCACAAAAGAAGAATGCAAAAGTTTGGTGATGACAGTGGGTCGCAGGCTTGATGCAGTTATTACAACTAAATATAAAGTATTATTCACTTCAATCTATTTTAAGTCCATCTGTTCCCAAACTTGTGCTCACCTAACAATGTGGTGTTCCATTATAAGTAATGCTGTCTTTTAAGTTGTGTATAAGAACCAAATGTAAATACCTTGAAATAAAAACTGAAATGTTGATTTTTGGTCTCATATTTATTGTTTGATGTCAAACCCAAATGTTTTCAGTCTACAGCAAAAATAAAGGAATTGGTCTCACTCTTCTAATAATTTTGGAGGGGAGTGTATGTGACTAACCTGGAGATGAGATCTCCAGGTTAGTCCTGTATGAATAGGGTTTATGCTGACAAAGAAAAGAAATGAAACTACGGGAAAAGCAGTGTACATGTCAGCTGCAGATAATCAATGCAGAATGTGCAAAATATATTTGGTTTGCATTAACTGTTCCACAAAATAATGTATGATAATTCTCAGTCCGGACTTCTCTGTTGTTCTCATCTGCTTCCAGACTGACCCCTACTGGACAGTAAAAACCCTGACAGGGAAGGAGCGCAGCCGAATAGGCAACCAGACGGTCTGCAGTCTGGTGGAGATGCTTCGTCTGGCATCCAGGGCCAACAGCTCTGCACTGCTCAACATCCGCAAGCCTCCACCGGAGCACCCACGCTACCGAAGCTGGTTCATGGACACGCTGTGGGCTGTGCAGAAAGCAGGGATTTCCCAGAAGAGGGTGAGGACTGTAGGTCCCTCCATAATCATCCTATGGTTACATAAAGGTGGTGCTTGTAGTGGCGTTTCCCCTCTAAGTCAATGGTTCTCAACCCTGTTCCTCAGGACCCCATGTCCTGCATGTTTTAGATGCTTCCCTGCTCCAACACACCTGACTCAAATGATCAGCTCGTTATCAGGCTTCTGCAGAGGCTTGATGACGAGCTGATCATTTGAATCAGGTGTGTTGGAGCAGGGAAACATCTAAAACATGCAGGACAGTGGGTCCTGAGGAACAGGGTTGAGAACCACTGTTCTAAGTCATGAGCACATAATAAACAGCTGTCACTGAGCACTTTGACAGCTGTTATTGTGCTAAAGTATATTAAATGTACATATTTAGCTACGGCACAGTGGATTGGTGGTTAGTTATATTTCGCCTTGCAGCTAGAAGATCCCCAGTTCGCGTTTTGGTCTTCCCTGGAGCTTTCTGCACAGTCCAAAAAACATGCTGAGGTTAATTGGTAACTGTAAATTGTCCGTTGGTGTGAAAGTGAGTATGATTGTTTGTATATGTAGCCCTGTGATAGACTGGTGACCTGTCCAGGGTGTCACCTGTCTTCACCCTAAGTCAACTGGGATAGACTCCAGCCCCCCCGCAACTCTATTGAAGATTAAGCGGTGTGTAGATAATGGATGGATGGATGGATAGATATTTAGCCACACTGAAGAACACTGTAGGAAACAGGAATGCTTTATGGCACAACACAGTTAGAGGGTGCTGCTCTTACATCTGAGAACTGCTGCAAAATTTTAAAGGCCAAAGAGAAAATCTACTCCAGAGAGAGGAAAGCCAAATAAAAGACATAAAGAAACATAGCATTGACCAGGGAGGAGGAGAAGTATGAACAGTGTATCACAGCTGATACACTAACATAACAGTTCAACCCTACAACAAGCGCCTCACTTTTCAATATGAAGCTGTGAAAGGCTTTCTGCTGTTTGTCTGATCAGGGTCTTCCCATGTCATATGTGTTTGTGCCAGGTGACGTGGACCCCCGACACGGACCGGGGGAGGGTGCGAGGGCTGAAACAGACCGCGAGTGAGAAGCTGTCAGTGGAAGAGATAAGACAGAGAGGAATTACAAGCCTGACGCTGCACTACAGCAAGGCCAGCCACAAAGACATACAGTAAGAGCAAGCAGCTACTGCTAAGCAGCTGTGGAAGGACTCAGTGACATCATGATGGAGATCAAACCTGATTTTTTCTGTTATTTCGAGCTAAATCTAAGAATGACAAATAGTAAATAAGCAAAAGAGCCTTCAGATGTAATCAGTGTGGCTAGCAAAGCTCAAAGCAAGCTTTATATTGAATGTTTGAGGTGATCCTGTGCAAGCTGTGTTCTCTTGGCTGCAGACTTTAGGCTGGGCAAAGTAGACTTGGTAAAGGTAAGGAGACCAAAAAGCACTGAAACAGTTTCAAGCTAAAAATATGTGACATTAGAGGGGAAATCCTCTGATTTCACACGTTATTTCACATATGTGAAAATGTGCATAGTTTTTGTGTCTCCAGAAAGAGCTGCTTAAAGATTGTGTGTTCATGTAGGGCCCTCCCTCTCAACTGTTTGATATTTGTATTTATATGTAGTAAATATAAGCAGATTTTCTTCATGGCACATTGTTAAATGCACACAGAGCATGTGTGTTTTCATACGAAGACAGAAAGAATGCCAGAATTACACTTTGAACACATGCTTTGCCTTCATCAGGGTCGCAAAGCTTTGCTGCATCTTAAGATGAACTAGTGTATGTTTCACAGTTCAGTGTTTTCCAGTGACTGCAGAATGATCACCTAAGAGTCTGCCTCTCTAATCACTGCTCATGAACTGCGTTGTTTTGCACATGTTTGTAGTATATTAATTATGAAATATTATTATACTTTTTTAGTCTTGATGAGATGAAATGTGTAATGGAGCAGAATCTCATAGTCTCTGCTGCAGCATGGTGTGATGGTTTTGCCCTAATCGATCAGGTACAATGACAGATGTTTGTACAGTAGGTGTGATTGCTTTGTCTTCTGTTTTTACATGCCCACATTACGTCCAATAATCCTTGAGAGTAGAGAGTAAGAGGAGCAAAGGACTGAAAGGGAGCGGACCTTTTGTTCAGTCTTGACATGTATTTTTCCTTCCCTCAGGGAGTATCTGGCCAATAATGTGAGTGTGACTGTCTACCCAGTGAATGAGCCCTGGCTCTACTCCATTCTGTGGTGTAGCGGGGTGCCTTCTGTGTCCTCTGATGCCCCCCAAGTCCTCCGAAAGGTGCCTTACCCCATCTGGCTCATGGTAAACAGCTCTCTGCTCTCATTCTCTCATCTGGCACAACACACACACACACACACCAGCAGACAAGGTCACGCAGTGAGACGAGAGGACAGCAGGAGAGAGGACAGAGACTGACGAGGGCCCAGCAAGACTCGAGGGCAAGGACGCAGAGAAATGTGAGGGAGCTCAGCAGCTGACTTTAGCTCAGCGTGGTGTTCGAGAACAACAGGACCCTGGGAAAGAGTCCGAGACACGTTTAGACAAGGGCGGAGATGTGAAGTGAAGAGCAGCTGTCCAGCAGCTTTTTGCCTTAGTTACAGCCCTTTCAGCATCAGGGGACATGAATGCGGACAGCGACCTCCAGTGGTGTCAACTAGAAATGACTCTTCTCTCTTTTTTTGTCTTACAGAGCCGGAACGCTTACAACTTCATCTGGATCACTTCAGATCTAGTCTCCCTTGCCATAGTCATAGGGATTTTCTGCTTCCAGAAGTAAGTACAGTTTGGGCTGTGAATCATTTTGAAAGTCACAGACCTACAAGCATACACTACTGTTAAAAAGTAGCTTGATTTTTCTTCTCACATGGTAAAATAGTAAATAGGCAGTTTACATATTAAACTTTTTATTGCTATTCAAGTGGTCCAGGTACAAACTAAACTGCTGCACTGCTGAGCTCGGTTTTCAGGCTTTTTGAAAATCTAAAATTTGGATGTTATCAGCCCATTAAATGGCCTTTTTCAGTGCAGATCCTTCTCATAAGATTCAATTAAAATCTCCTCCTCCTTCTAGTAGGCCCATTATCATCTATTTTGATCACTGATAAACCCTATAGCACTGGTGACCTCTTTTTCCTGTGAATTGTGTGAATAAGTGCATGTAAAGTCTCAGGTGGAGTCGTCACGCTAGAAACATACAAAATTGTTTTGTGTCATGTGATCAGTGTCAACTGAAAACACAAGTAAATACCAAGTGATTAACAGTGAGTGAAAACTAATATTAAAATGAGATTTAGGTGAGAAAATTAAACAATATTTATAATCTGAGACTAATTAATCTACAATGTACAAAGTAAGTAAAATAAATAAAACCCACTGAATATATCTCCCCCAGGGCTGCATCTAGGCAAATGTACCAACTGATTTAAGCTAAAAACGTCAAATTACTGATCAGTGCATCAGACATTGCTTAAATCAGGATCTATAGGCAGGAACTGCATTGTGTGTTTCTGTTAGATAATAATCACATCCATCCCCATCATTTAAGGAGATCTCAAGTGTAACTTCACCTGCGAGTGCACTTCAGTGATCCTGCTGAGACTGCTGACAGAAATGCAGCCATCTGAAATAAAGTGTAATCAATTGAACAAGAGACCCATTTTCAAGTTCTCCATAATTGTCCCATCATCACAGGACAATGAAATCAAATTTAATTTCAAATGAAATTTCAACAAATAAATCCTTTTGTTGTCTCGAGATAGTGAGATAAATGAACACATTATCAGTAAAAAGCAAGTTTTATTTCCTTGAGATAACAAAATGATTCACATTATTTGTGGTGCATACGGCATGGAAAGTTTACAATTATTCCCAGAACATACAGCTAACAGTTTCCACCTTCAAAAACCAAACATGTTCTGCACAAATAGTACTCAAGACAAGTGGTCAAACGGTAAAGGCTTTTTTTTATTTATACTTGGATGAATTGCCCCTAGAGTCAGGCTTCACCACAGTAAATGTAGTTTTCAAAAGCTGAGCAGTATTTTGTTAAAGCAGTGTTGAGCCTCTGAGTGTGTTTGGGCCTGAGCTGAGCCGTGGCCTCGTCCAGTCTGCTGCTTCTACACTGACTGTTCATTCTGCTCTTTTCTTTCCTTTCTTTTTTCTTTTTTCCTGCTGTCTTTTGTCTTCTGGGTGTTGTTCCTCCTCTATGCTGCAACCTCTCACTGTCTCCCTGTCCTCTCTTTCTCCTTTGACATTCTTTCTTTGTCCTGTGCTCTGCCTGATCTGCATGCAACCTTCCTCCGCTGCCCCCTGGCATCTGTCAGCTATCATATGATCAGGTAACTGCTGCGTCTGCCTTGGCCTTTGTTTCTCCCTCCTTGTCTGTCCTCCTTGTGCTTTTTCTGCACGACACCCCAAGGCCAATTTATCCCTTCTTTACCAATGTGCTGTTTTTAAGTATGTATTATTTTATGTGTCTCACTATTACTGAATTAAAAGATGCAACGACGCTGCTACAGCTACTGCCTCAATGTGTTTGTGAGGGTTTGTGTCTATTTGTCCTTAAACAGATGGAGGATAAGTGGGATGCAGAACTATAACCCAGAACAGATCATGCTGAGTGCAGTGACGCGACGATCCAGTCGGGAAGTCAACATTATGAAGGAGAAGCTCATATTCTCAGGTGCAGCTCTGACAGCAATCGCACATGGAAATCCAACTCTAAACAGTAAAGTTGTAGCTGGACAAAACAACTCCTGTAAGAAGGACACGTATACAGCTGTGAACAAAAGTTTACATGCACATATACACATCATGTATCCCATATCCAATGACTCTTACAGCTCTCATTTTTCTGTGATAGAATTATTAAAGCACATCTTTCTTTGTCACAAAAAAAAACATTCATGCAGTTTTGTTCTTACATGAATCTATTTTAGGTCATATGACAAAATCTGCTAGGTCAAAAACATACTGACATTATGTTGGTTGGAGACTTTTGACAGTTGTTTCACAAAGATTGAGAGTGAGAGCACAAACCTGAGAGCAGAAGTTTTGTGAATGTACAGAAGTAATTACAAATCAAGAAGACGCAGTCAGACTGAAGCACGGGTTATTTCAGCAGCAATGCAAGAAAAGTTGTTCTGTAAGGAAAGGAAAGTACACTGCCAGTCAAAAATTTAGACACATCTTCTCAATTAATGCTTTTTCTTTATTTTCATGGCTGTTTACATTGTAGATTCTCACTGAAGACATCAAAACTATGAATGAACGCATGTTTTTGCAACTTTCAAATAATGATGGACTGTTCTTTCCCTTTACTTTGCTGATTGGTTCTTGCCATAATATGGATTCTAACAGTTGTCAAATAGGGCTGTCAACTGTGTACCAACTTGACTTCTGCACAACACAACTGATGGTCCCAACCCAAATAAAACGGCAAGAAATTCCACAAATGACCCTTGACAAGGCACCCCTGTGAAGTGAAAACCATTTCAGGTGATTACCTCATGAAGCTCATGAGGAGAAGACCAAGAGTGTGTAAAGCTGTAATCAAAGCAAAGGGTGGCTACTTTGAAGAATCTGAAATATAAAACATGTTTTGACTTATTTCACACTTTTTAGTTTACTACATAATTCCACATGTGTTCATTCATAGTTTTGATGCCTTCAGTGAGAATCTACAATGTGAATAATCATGAAAATAAAGACAAAACATTAAATTAGAAGGTGTGTCCAAACTTTTGACTGAAAGTGTAACTTCATAGTATAACATCATCTAATTTTTCTGTTGTCTTTTTCAGAACTGAACAATGGGCTCAGCAGTACAGACGAGCTTTCTCTGTATCCAGACAATGGTTACGCGAGATACTCTCATGGAGGCCTCAGTCGCTGAACAAATCCGCACAACCACAGCTGCAGAATCCTAGAAGTTGGTGTGACCTCAGAGCTCAGACCCAGATTTAACACTATTTTATTGCCCGAAAAAAACACAGCAGGACACTGATCTGTTGGTCAACTTAGTAAAGCTGAGTGTCTGACAGTTGAAATTTCTACTGTATGGCCTATTGCTTTATCTGTTTTTTTTTTTTAAATGAAATGCTTAAACATATTTGTCCACTTTCTTTCATCATGCAACACTTCAAAGACAGTGTTTTTAATTTCATGTATTTCCCATGATTTTGTGTGGTCACATTTCTCTAACGTAGTTCACTATGTACACTGCTGTAAGAAATCATTGTTCTTGCTTGTCGCAAAGTAGTAGAAGCAGAGTAGCCTAGCTTAGCTAGACTGTATTCCCGTTATAAGGGATATACGGGAATACGGTCTAGCCCTCCTCCACTGACACATTTTGACAGGTCTTCAAGCTCCGAGCAGATCAGACCGAACCAATCAGAGCACCAGAGGCGGGAGTTAACGATGCGTCATCTTCAGGGCCGAGTTGGCGACCGCAACAGAGCGAGGTTTCTCTCGTGCACTTTCCTCTGTTTTGCACGGGCTGAATTTGTCCTTAAAACTTCAACAAGAAGCAGCTCTTAAAGCTTTTCTTTTTAAAAAGGATGTATTTTTAATTCCGGCAGGCTGTACGATAGAATGCGTAATGCTGCCCTCCACTGTTGAAAGGGAGAGCTTAGATTTTCCTCAGGACCCCTGTACGGCGAAGGAAGCTGTTAAAACTACAAAACATCATGGCGGAAAGGCAATTGTTTGGTCGCTTAGTGATTGCGTCACACATGTGTTACGCTGATTGGCTCTCTCCAATTCAAGCTGTGATCGGTAGTCCCGCCTCTGGGCTAGATTTGGTTCAATGGAGCAGTTCCAGACTGACTTTATGTGTATTTGTAATACACAATATAAAGGCTGTCTGGTTCCCAGGCAAGAAGCAGAGTAGAACTTAAAACATGTGGCTGTATGTGCCTGTGGTGTCATCGCTTCAGGGGTCAGCTGATACTGAGAACCGCATGAAACAGTTGTCTCTGTGACATTCTTGCTTTTAACGTTACTATTACAAGATCATGTGTGTGGTTACTGGGCCAAAGCAAGTTTTATTTGAGCTAATAAAGCCGTACCGTTGCGTTTGTCCACATCACTTACTTCACTGTTGTTTTATAACAGAGGAAACGGGCTGTGGAGAGCCCTTTATTATAAATTGATGTAAATATGAGTTATTTTCCATGGTTGTGTTTTTCCCCTCTGAGAGGATTTTCAGCGGTTTTGACATATGACTTGTGTATTTTATGTTTGCATTTATTGTCGTTATGTCCTCTTTAAAGTGTGACAGATTAGGGCACAAATGAAAACCTTTCTTGCAGTATAATGAGGTGTTTTGGAGGTTTGTGAGCATATTGCTGTGAGTGTTCTCATCTTTTTTCTGCCTCTCTTCTGTCATGCCATGATTGTTTTACTTGATAGTCATTTTAGCTATTGAAACGTTCACATGGCTGCCTTTTCATAAAATCGATGAAGTTGTAGAATGTTGTAAAATATGTTGTCTTTTAGTTACTAATAGTTCTAATAATTTCATGTTACAACTACACTTTTAGCTTCAGATATGTTAGCTGTTCAATAAACATGATCTTTTCTTCTTGGAAAATGTTCTTTGTTCTGTGGTTCTCCGAGATTATCGAGCTTTTAGAACGTTTTGTAATTTATTGAAACATTTTAAAAGCAAACCAGTTTTTATGAGTAAAAATTAACTGATCGCATATTACACGTTAAAATATTTTTTGTTATTTTTTTAATGTTCTGTTCAATTATACAAGTGAGGTATTATCTCATTAAATCTATATAAATTACATAAATGCCCAAATGTGACAAAATGTAGCAAAATGAATACCTAGATGTGTATTTTGGGTGTTTTCTTTTTACCAGTCTGAATGAAGGCATGCTAGAAAAACAAACATAGCCCCAAAATCTCAAAATTAAGTGCATGAAAAATGTGTTTTTGCTCATAGTGGCTGATCCATTGACAACAAGAAAAGCACTCAGAGAGCGCAGTAGTCCACCAAGGCTGCTTAGTCAGTGTATCATTTCAGACGAATGAAATCTTGAAAAATAATTGTGGCAGAAAACACATCAGCATAGAATGTGACCATTTAATATAGATGTACCCACAAACAAAATGAGCTTACGAAAGCACAGGCGTGTGTTATGCATGTGTGTGTTTTGTACGGATACCGAATTCCGTGACCGCAGTATGTAGGCCGCGGGGATTAATGGAACTTGGAAACACTCCCACAATTTAATCAATTGTTCCTTGTATCTTTTCCAACAGATAAGTCTCAATACGTCCACAGCGGTCGATTTGAATAAAATCACAATGATGTGATCATCAGCAGGCAGCTGATGTAGTGTTCAATTGTTGTCATAGTTGCAGTGACGCCATGCCACTTTCTGGCAATACAGAAATCTTAACACATCCATGGACCCAGACTATAAGTCAAATCACAGGCAAAATCCAATTAGCTTGTCCTTTTGTCATTTCTGACCTTCCCTGAAAATTTGATCCAAATCCATTAGTCCATTTTTGAGTAATGTTGCTAACAGACAGACAGACAAACGACTGCCTCATAACTCCACCGTTCCTTGGCAGAGTAATGAAGAAAATGATTAATTACCGCCTGAGACAAATTTGGGCATCTTCAAACAGTTTAGTTTTACTAAATGATGCTGATATTATCATTGGAGGCAGAAGTGTAGTGATTTCTGCATTACAGAGAACGCTTACACATCTCATGAAGATGCTTGTCTTTGATGACTGTGATATGAGCTACAGTAACAATGTAACAGTGCTGACAAGAAAACCGATTCATAAAATATTTTATTTCAAGAAACAAACTTTTACAGCTAACAGACACCCATCCAGCAGTGGAGCTGAAGTGGTAAAAGCTCAGAGTGGGTGTTTTATTGAACCCCGTCAGAAGTTAGACTGTCGCAGCAGATAAATAAAAAAACAAGCTTTGATTCATAAGTCACATCAACAGCAGCAGCAGGAATAAAACCAGCATTAGAATGATTGGATTGTTCTTATAAATGAAGGTCTGCCTCCGTCGTGTTGCTGCCGGGGCTGTCGGGTGGCATGTCGCAGCCGGAGTCTCTTGGGCAGTTGCTCATATCTGCCTTCCTGCTCTCACTGGAAGTCTTGGCCTCGTTCTCCAACTGACTGACAGCTGTGAAGAAGAGAAGATGGGTCAGTCGAATGTGCTGTCACAGAGTTGAATAGATAAGCAGTAAGTAATCCTTTACAGTTATTCTTCCTGTGCATCAAGGCTGAACTGTCTGCAGCTATGTCCTCGTGTGTCTGGCTCTATTCTTGGACGTGCTCTTTGGGGTTATCCCGTTATCTTTAACCTCTTTAGCTGTGGCCCGGATACCCTCCCATCTTATCTGCTGGAGGTGCAATGTCACTTATCCCCTTTTCCTGTCTGGATCCAAACATCTCAGCATATTTTTTGTAGTGCGTGTGCTGAAGCAGTCCTTGAATGACCTTGTCTGTGTTTCCATTACTCACAGCCCAGTTGCTGCAGGGAGTCGACGGCGGCCAGCAGGCGCTGCCTGTGCTCCGGATCAGTCACATTCAGCTCCATCAGGTGATGCTCCCTCAGCCTCATCAGGTCGTCTACTGTTTGGTAACCGTTCAGCTGCAGAGACGAGGAGTACTCCTGATGCAGCGAGAGAAAACAACCCCATTCAGAAGCCAAAGGAACTTCTTGTTGTAGATAGATGATCGTGTTGCTACATGAAATGACTCCAAACATAAATAAGCAGAACGTACCTCTAAACTGAGTCGCTTTAACACTTCATGGACAGTTGATTTATGGCTCGCTTCATGGATTTGTGTTTCCTGGTGTGTCTTGGAGCTCTCCTCTGTTAGCACATCCACGTAAATGAACTTGAAATTTCCCATTCTTCCATTCAGCATGCCTGTCCATATTCCCATGGGGGGCTTGGCGATGATGTCAATGACATCTCCCACCTGAATGACAGCATAGTTTAGTTGTATTACATTTATTTGTTAATTAGTATATACAAAAAATATACATCAACAGCAATTTATTTAAAAAAAAAAATTCTAGATATTGATCCATAGTCCAGCTCCAGTATAATACACCTACAGTAATACAGACATACATATTTGATGTCATTTCTATTTATTTTCCGGACTTGTTTACCTTAAGTTTGAGGGATTCAGTGTCATACGGACTTGGCACGTAGTCTGTATGGACTCTTGCTCTGCTGCAGAACTGTCTGGTGTACAATAGATCATCGTCCAGCCTCAGACTGTCTCTGTTACTGGAGCAGTCTGACCCACTGGTGACTCCACCTGGGGAGCAGCACACAAACAAGGCTTCAGAAAAAGCCAGGCTAATTAATGCGCTTCATTCTAACTGAGGCATTCATGTCAGTAACAAGACAGCACAAATCTTAGATGGGGATTTGGTTTTTGGTTTGTCAGCAGATGGTGCAGCTCAACAAATTAACGCATCTGATGGGGAGCAACAGGATAGTTGAGCTTACAAGCAAGGATTGCATAATTCATTGAGTGCTGGTGTGAAGAGCACACTTGGTTCTGTGCCCCAACGTTCTTACTTGAGGAGCTTTGTCCACTGTTGTGACTGTAGAGACTTTCCAGAGAGTTACTGCGTCCTTTAGTCAATGGTCTTCCATGGTCAGTTTCTCTCTTCTCTGCTTCATCTTTCTGTAGGTCTCTTTTCTGCACAGTAAACACAACAAGTCACATTTTCACTCTGCAGTATATGCTTTTGGTCTTTTGTCATCTTCTCTGTGTACCTTCCACTAAGTATTTATGACAAACAAAAAGAAAGCTAACCAACCAGATAGCTGAGTCAGGGCACTAAGCTGCTGTGTTTGATTTCCTCTGTGACGGAACAGCTCAGTATCCCAGTTTGTGCTGGGACACGCGGGAAGAAAACGCTTAATCCTGCAAGTATTGCCTTGCTTTTTTAGCTGACTCCTAGGAGGTGTGTGCTGAGTATAATCCCCAACTACCTGTGCTAAGCTTTTAACTTCCTCTACCTGTACAGGGACTTTCACACCGTGGACCACATTTACAGCAGTCACTAAAACTGTACTGGTGTTCGACTTATGATTTCATTGTGTTCTAAAACTGCTTGGCAGATTTTTCTAAAGTGAGGGATGCTTGAGAATAATTAAGTGTGTGCTACTAGGTTTCATAGGACAAATTAGACAAATGCAAAATGACCCAGTTTACCAAAGCATACACTACCGTTCAAAAATTTCTGAGAAATGGCCTTATTTGTGAAAGTAAAGCAGATTTTTCAATGAAGACAACATTAAATTAATCACAAATACAGTTTAGACATTGTTCATGTGGTAAATGACTACCCCTGAATATCTCCATAGGGGTACAGAGGAACATTTCCAGCAACCATCACTCCTGTGTTCTAATGCTACATTGTGTTAGCTAATGGTGGTGAAAGGCTAACTGGTGATTAGAAAACCCTTTTGCAATTATGTTAGCACGTGAATAAAAGTGTGAGTTTTCATGGAAAATGTGAAACTGCCTGGGTGGCTCCAAACTTTTGAATGGTAGTCTATGAAAAAGGGACGTTGGCAGGCTCTGAATTCTTGCTATGTTTGAGGAAAATGAGATACTAGAGGTCTCCTGTAATATGCTAAAATTGAAAGTAATGCTCAAGTAGACAACTAGCCACAGGTTCACGGTGATCCTGTGCATGTAACACAGTGGATCAGTGACTGCAAAGTCATGTTTCATTATTTGACTAAATGTACATATCAGGTATAATTTATGACTCATCTAAGTTTAAGAAATGCTATGTTAATAGTAATGTCAATGCTACATTTTCACAAGCCTATATTCAATCAAATCATGCACAATGCTCACTGGTAGTCAAACATCTACATGTTGTTGGACTCATTTACCAACAATTGACCACCACATCAGGCATGGTAAAAATGCCACCTCTGAACTTGTAATGTGTCATAAACCGCTGGGTCAAGCAGCAGCATGTAGATCTTTTTGTCTGACAGCCAGTCTGACTATAAAAAAGCTTCATATTTCTATCTAAATGTCTACTGATGGACTGTAAGAGAGGATCATGAAAAGGAACAATCTATTAAGTGCTACCTGATCACACTAATTCAGGTATTTTGGTCACTTTTTGATTGCTGAACAACAGGAATTCATCATGCATATGTATTAATTATGTATTATCATGCAGGAGCTATGCATTTTATAACTGTGCTCTGTACTTGCTGCTGCCTATCTTGGCCAGGACTCCCTTGAAAAAGAGGTTCTTTATCTCAACGGGATCTCTCCTGATAAAATAAAGGTTAAATTTTAAAAAAATTAAAAATGCACATTAAGAATATAAAAGCGTAAATCAGCAAAATAAAATTAATAAAGTTGAGTCTAATTAAGATTTTACTATATTCACGCAAAAATAGACTGAGATGACCTAGAAGCCATGCTTGCTTAATATTATTTGTGTTTACTTAATGCAATTAATCATAAATGTATCAGAACTTGCTCCACTGAAGCATTAAACTCAGTTAATGCAGCTCTTCTATCCTCCTCGCTATGGTTTCAGTCTTTAGGTGGACCCTTGCTATATTTTTTCTTCTTGCTTTCATTTTTTTCTGTTTCAAATAATTAGCACACAGCAAAGCAGAGTATATAGAAAAAACACCATATTAATATAAAATTTTTGTTTTTGTCTGATCAACAGTCAATGATGTAAATGATTAAGAACCTACTAGCTTTGAGACTTATTAACAAATTAACTTATCCTTTACTCTCTAGAGTGCTGGTTGGTTTCTGGGTGCCTGGAAAAAATAATGAAACTTACTGAGAGGGTTATCAAGTCATATATGGAATCCAAATGTCAGTAAGGTGAGCTGGATGATGGAGTGTCATTTTTATGTCTTAAAAAAACAAGCTAAGGCAGTAGTTGAACATTTTATATGCTATGGGTCATCTTTTCGTGCTAGCTTGTGAACCGGGTTGACATATTTGTGTGTTGAGCCTGTCGGTTCTTGCTGTACTTTAACTGCTGAATTCAGCCCAGCTCGTAAAGCCTTTCTGTAAAATGACAGAATGATAGTTTGATTGATAGTCTGCAGTCAGGGCAGGTGTGGGGCCGACAGCTTGGTCTGCTCGGTAACAGATGTTATTTCATTAGGTGTGAAGTAAAGCAAATTAAGAGTGCCATGAAACCTTAAAACTGTCGTGTGTATGCAAGCTTTGTAGGCTGTGTGACATACGATGAGGGCTGTCAGCGCCGTCTCTGGTGAGGCCTTGACATGCGTCTGTCCGCTCTGTAATGAGGTCTCCATCTCCCTCCTCTTCAGCCACACTACGGTCGGCTCAATTTTCTGCTCCTGCTTTTGCTGTGGCAACAAAACACACAGTAAATAGAGAGATCCGCCACAGCTGGCCAGTAAAAACATGATGCACACGTGAGAAAGTGAAATTCCTGGATGGACAAGCTGGCAGCTGAGGTGGTTGGCTCTCTTACCGGACAGCTTCCGTTATCCTGCGGTTTTAATAAAGACGAGTGCTGTCTGAGGGCGTCAAGTCTCCCACATCTGGCCAGCTGTTTGGGTGAGATTAAAATGTGAGTTTTCTTGGTGACAGATGGCCGGGTGTGTTCTTCATGTGCCCCACATTACAGACAGTTTGTGTTTATTCCATGTTTGTGGCCATGTTGAATTAGGTTAAACCCTGGCAGCCATGCAGCTCCTAGATATGATATTCTCATATTTAATTTTTTTGTCTTTGGATACTTGCACTGATCTAAATATAGTTTATAATATGATAATTTTGCCCATCTGATGATCTCTAACCTTACATTTTCCTGACATGATAAAACTATCTAAGTTTCATTAAATATTGCAGTGGTCTTCCATATAACATCAGTTTAGTGGTCCCTTCTGAGCTGCTCTCAGAACATCTGTTATACTGACTGTTTGGCTCATTTCCAACCACTGGACCGTTGGTGAACTGAGGCCTCACTGTTACACACTGAACGCTTGGAATAAGCAACTGGTAACACTACTGTTCTTAATGCAGAAAACAAATATACTGGCAGTGATTCCATTTAAATCACTTACAATAGATTTAAACAGTCCGTAAGACAGATGTGACTTAGATGTAGCAATTTAACCTCTCGGTGCTCTACATAACGTAGTTCAGTCATAACTTCCTGAATATTTTTCTGTAAAAAGTACAATCATGAACTCTGATGTGTCAGTTAAGTTCAGTTTCCAGTCATTAAGTTAATAAAACTGATGGTATTCAAACATGGAATAAGAAAAGAGAGACGAGAAGCCCACAGCCAGATGTCAGGAAGCAGCTCTTCCATACAAGGTTTCTGACAGAAAGTCTCTTGCCAAACTCCAGTGTCCATGGAAGTATAATACATGAAAAGGAGCCAATGTTGACTGGACTATTGATTTTGAATGAGTGGATCATAGTCATAGTCTTACTAGTCTGAGCTGATACTTACTCTGCCAAGAAATGCATCAATTCTCATCACCTGCTACATATTTAGGTCATGCGATTCGGAATCCATACATACCGTACACATGCATAGCACATGCTTGTGCTCAGCGCAAGGTCATTTCATTTGTGGGTACATCTATATTAAATGCCCCACATTCTATGATGCCGTGTTTTCGGATCATCAATAACTAATAAACAAATGCTGCATTTCTTAAAAAAAAAGAAAAAGAAAGCTACATTCTGACAATGCCATTTGGTCGAATGAACAGCCTTGGTGGAGTATTGCACTTTTTGAGTGCTTTTCTAGTTGCTGTATGTGACACTGGTGAATGCTTTATAAATGTGGACATCACTGTAAACATCCCAAGTGGCAACCTCAGAGGCTGCAAAATG
Source organism: Acanthochromis polyacanthus (assembly GCF_021347895.1). NCBI lineage: Eukaryota > Metazoa > Chordata > Actinopteri > Pomacentridae > Acanthochromis > Acanthochromis polyacanthus. Next base: position 20,481,922 of record NC_067129.1, read on the forward strand.
ACGCTAGTACCACAGAGTCAACAAGGCAGTTCCTTGAATGGCCACTGGAGGCTGGTTCTAAAGAAAGTGTGTCTCCATGGACCCCCAGTGTTTAAAAATTTCCAACCTTTAAAGCAGAAATAAATGTGTTTTCTTCCTTGGTACAAAAATGGTTTTGGTTTCTAGAACTAATTTGTTCCGGTCATGACAGCTGAACAGAGGATGCATTTTTACATACTTACACATATAAGTATTACTAAGGCTTAAAGTTAATGCATAATTAAATGTGTGGCCACTTTGAATGATGAGCGGGTCACAGCACATTTTATCACACAGTGCTCCACTCCACTCATGCTATTAGCTCATTTTTAGGTTAGCCCTGAGTTTGGAGACAGACACTGCACACTGAGCTTCAAAACTGCCATTCAGGAGACACCACTGCAGGTATGTCCAACTTCCAGTTTTATATACAAACAATGTACCTCCCTGATTGCTGATAAAAAGCATCCACTATCAACATTTGCTGTTGAAGTGAGAGGCAGCTGAGTGTGTCTTGTGTGGAGCTGAAGGATGCTGTAGAGATACCTGCAAGCAATCTAAAACCAAAGACTACACAATAAGTAGGACACTTTATATACAGCTGCCGCCTTGTGCCCATGACATCATTTTCATCTAAAGTCTGCACAGATTCTTGTGCAATTATGTTAGCACATGAATAAAAGAAGTTTTCATGGAAAACATGAAATTGCCTGGGTGACCCAAAACTTTTGAACAGTAGTGTATAAATAATACATGTAAAGAAATTAGGGTGAAATTCTGTATGAGCCAGTTTCAGCATGTGTCCACACCATCACAGTCTCAGCTAGATTTTGATAGTATTATTATTATTGAGATTAGTTAGTGCTAACAGAGGCTGAAATGAAGGCAAGCTGTATAGTTTAAAATGCATAAAAAAAGCAATAAGGAAAAACAAGTATTAGCTGGAAATTTCAATTGCAGTTCAGTTACTCTAAATGTTCCCTAAAGAGCTCTGCAGTGCAGTTAGAAAGTCAAGCCTGCAAAGCACAGTTTAATGATACTTTGGACATCTGGGAGCCATCTGCAGACAAACTGCAACAGAGGCAGGGACACACTGCAGCCTAACACTGGCTTCTACTGGGCTGTGGCTTAAATAAGTCTAAGCTATTTATAGATCAAATGTGTTAAAGTTCAACAGCATTTACGACAGGACAAAAATGACAGCTAACACACGTGAGCTGCTAAGGAAGGTTGGTTCACTCAGTTCTTCAAAAAATAAATAGAAGGGGCTCTGCTCTTATTGCTTTTTTCATGGACGGAGAAAAGGGTGATGAAGGAATAACTTCCATCAGTTTTCAGTACAGCCAAAGAAAACAACATTTAAAAGAGCATTTCACAGTCTGTTTAACATGAAGCTAGAGCTATCTGCTGCTTGGCTCGGCAGAAAAACTGGAAATGAGGAAACAGCCAGCCTGGTTCTGACAAAGTTATATCAAGTAGGCTCTCTAATCCAGACCATAAAGTGCCATATTTTAAGATTAAATCAACAAAATGTAATAACAAATAATTCTTTAATTAAAGGGGCACCGAGGAAGATTTTTATGCTCGTAATAAAGTCTCATATTAATGTGGATGAATCTTCGTTATTTACACTTATTAATGCCCCCATTTTCGATTCATGAATCATTTTGGTTTTGTAAATATTTGTATTTTATTAATTTTTGTCGACTCGTCTAGAATTTCCTGTGAGAGACGGAGCGATTTACAGCAAATACGGTGTGTGTGCGCTGACGGAGCGTAGCAGAGCGGAGCTAGTTGTTTTTAGCAGTAGCAGAGCGGAGAGTTGGTTGAGAAGACGGCACACATGGAGCCGTCTTCTCAAGGAAGTGAACGGAGCAAAGTCTGCAAGCAAAAAGGTTTTCAGATCGACAACGAAGCAAAAGAAAAGTTCATCTTGGACAGGCATTTCAGAGGTGGAGAGAATTCCGGAGCAAAAAGGAGTCAAAACAGATGCCGAGCTGGCTGTGCTTCTCCTAGACAGGTACGTAACTTTAGCTCTTTGGAAGTTTGATACAATTCTTTTGTCTTTTGTGTGTGTTGCTTGCGATGTGTGGTTAGTAGACTATGGGATTAGTTTGACTGTAACTGGTTTAGTTGACTAACTTTGTGGCAAAAACACTGTGTGGGTATTGGCTAATGTAACGTTAGCTCGGAGCTACCGAACGTTAGCTCGGTAACAATGATTTCAACTCCGCCGGCTTTCCTGAGGCTCGCTCGCTCGTTTACGACGGTTGTGACAGTGCGCACGAGGCTCACGGGAAATGTAGGCAACGCTACATTTCCGCTAAAATCTTCCTCGGTGCCCCTTTAATTAAACTTCAGAGTTGACAAATGTAACAGATGTTATTTTATTTTTGCCAAATAGATAAGAGCATGAAAGCATCAGTGTTCCCATCTGACTATCTTTCAGGAAATGAAAAGCAAATTCCCCGGGATGTAGATGTTCCCTAAAATGCAGCATATTTTAGATTCTGTTGTAAAACTTCCTCTGACAACACTATTGGTTTACTGAGTTGGTTAGAAGCTATTGATGCGCTTTCACTCCCTGATGGTGATAAAAACCAGAGTATTTCAGTGCAGCTTACTCGGTTCTGTGAGAGGTGCAGGTCTGTGATGGAGCGGATCATTTGTGGGGGAGACCGAGTCACTGTTTGTGTCCAGTCCTGTATCAGACTCTCAAAACGATCCCATTCGGTGTTCCGGGGCAGCGACATGGTGCCACTGCAGGCCCACAGCTCATGTCTGGGTTGGTGGCAGGTGTGGTAGAATGGACTCCAGGGCTGTGGACACTCAAATGGGCTCCACAGATCAATTCCCTGCTGTGGACTCCAAGCCCCTTCCTCCTGCGGGTCTTCATGAGGAACTCTGGCCTCTTGGTGCAGGAGTTTCTGTGGAGATGCTGCACTTTTAGAGGACTTCTTCTCTGTCCTCCTACGCAGGGCGATGCAGGTTAGCACTGGTTTGTTGTTGCTCACCACATCCACCAAATGATCTGAAGAAGAGCAGAACACTCTTTGTATCAACTGATTCTGCACAGTTTGTTGGGCAAACTGAGAAACATCAACCTCAATAACTCACTGTTAGTCTCAGATGTGCTCTTCTCTTTTCCAGATCCAGTCTGATGTGTCTTCCTTGCTTGGACCAAATTCTGTAACTTCTTTAGTCTTCCTGTAGCCTGTACTGCGTTCCTGCTGTGTCTGCTGTAGTTTCACTGGCTAAAAACAGGACCAACCGGACGCATTAGGAGTCATGTTCAGAACAAGATCATTAGATGGGAGTATAGATAGCAGTAAACAACTGACAGAAATTGCAATATGTACTTTGCATTTTCCTTTTCTAAGTACATTTTGCTGATTAGAACACAGGAGTGATGGTTGCTGGGAAATGTTCCTCTGTACCCCTATGTAGAATTTCCATTAGAAATCAGCCATTTCCAGCTAGAATAGTCATTTAGCACATTAACAATGTCTAGACTGTATTTCTGATTAATTTAATGTTATCTTTATTGAAAAAAATGCTTTTCTTTCAAAAATGAGGACATTCTAAGTGACCCCAAACGTTTGCATGGTATGCTTTTATCTCAACAGGTTTTTAAATGTGGTATTTTTACTCGCGGTGGAGTATTTTTAGAGTTTAACAATACCGGTAATTAAAGTAAGTAAGTAAGCGATCTAAATAATTCTTCCACCCATGATTAAATCATGTACCGTGTAAGCTAACGACAGGGCTAATCCTTTTAAAACCTACTGTTTTCTCTACACAGCCATGATTTCAAACAGTCTCTTCATACAGATGCTGGTCAATCATTTGTTGTTGTCCTGTTGCGATGCCTCCGCTACAGTTTCACTTTTTGGCATGGGAAGCAGGAAAATCCAAGTGTGTCAAAGAATACACAGACAATATAATAAAGGAGGTTTATATGTATAAAGTAAAGTGGACAATAAATCAGACTCAGATGTTTCTTCAATGTTCACATTTCAAACTGTCAACCTTTGTCCAAACCACAAACCTGCTGAGCTGAAGCATTAGCCAGATTCTGTACTCACACATGAGCTGATAAATCTATTTTCACCTAAAAGCCCTCACATGACACTGGACAATTTCACCATGATTTAATCTATTTTTCTCCAGTTACATCAGCAGAGTGTGGACGGTGAGCAAAGATAAAGAGTCATTTCCCTCACATGCACTGACATGTGCACAAGCATCCAGGTAGTGCAGGTGTCCTGCACTCGCTGCCATGTGGGTAAAGGATACAACCTCTACCCTCTGCCAGCTGCACAGCTTTGCAAATAATTATCATTTGTGATGCTAAAGTGATTGTGCCCCACGTGTGAGTGACAGGCAGTATGAAAAAGTTCAGCATTGTCCACCATGTTGTTCTGTTCTACCGGCTCTAATCCAAATGCGATCTTACTTTGAGAATATAGAGTTATATTTATCCTGGATAATGTGTTCATTAAAACCTGTAAAGTGACAGTAATGTGGTTTTACCTCAGCTGGTGGATCCGTCTGTGTCCTGTCAGAACTCAGTTCCTTCACTTTGTCGTCTCTTGTCTGCTTACTGCTCTGACTGGGAGCTTTACACGTCTCTGTAGGATCAATTCACACATGGGATAAAGCTTTAAGTCTCCTTCATTCATATAGTGTGAAACATACAAATCAACAATACAGTTGGTATTCAACTTAGAAATGGGTAATGACATCACATTTTATTGTTTTATACCAGTTTATGGCATCACAACAAACACTCTGATGAATTCTTTCTTTGCTAAATTGTCGTGAACTGTTTCTGAAACCTAAAGTCAAACCTCAGCGGACTGTGGTTACAGTGTAAGCATTTTGGTTTTGCTCATGTGGGTGTATTTCTTTACCTCTGCTCTGGATTTCTTTTGGTAAAATAGGTCCTTCTTGTCACCAGATGACATCCAGCAAGTATGATTAATGTCTCTTTCTGCAACAGACAGAGTGGAGGGAGAAGAAGGTGCGTAGCTGTCTTATTGTAGCTGTACAGACAGAAGTTCAACATGGAACATAAGATCAAGATGAGCAGTGTGAGCCTCTAGCTGCTACTGTGTCAGATGGAGTCAGAAATATGACTATCTGTGTCTGTGATCGCTTTATACCAACCTAATATTCCATTATCCAAGGCTGATGTTGGCACACATGATCTAAATGAGAAATGATTATGTTTATTTTTATTTTCTAGTGCAAGGGAGGTAAAAATGAAATGAGAAATGAACCCCACTTACCTTCTATTCCTTTTTTAATTTTGTTGCACTTTGAGGTTGGTTCTTGGCAAACAAAGACAGAAACAATTTTTAGCTAATAATTAAGGAAGAATTCAATTGGAGCCCTGTGGCAGCTGATGAACTTTGCATTTGTTTAACTAGTATGTAGGTTCTGCACTAACTGCTGGCACACTCAGTGGCTTTGCAGGATCTAAGAACACAAGGTGTTGGTGGTTTAGGTTTTGTCGACCAGTGAAGATGCCAGATCATCAGCAGTCACTCCTTGCTGTGTGAGTTTACACACTCTTGGTCATACAGGCTGCCTTTATGTTGTATCATACAGACTCTGTGGTCAGCTAGTGATCTGTGTCTGGGCTACAAGTCAGCAGATTTCAAATCAAGTTCAATGTTTGAAAGTTTCTTTCTGCATGTAGCTTCAATGTTTTATAAGGTCTAGGTATGAATAATGTCTTACAGATAGCAAACTTACAGAGTTTATGGATGGATCCGAGCCCTCCACTCAGCTCTGTGCCTCAGAAGAGCAGGACTGCACTGGTACTTGGGCCGGACTTCCTTCAGTGTTTGGCTGTATGCTGGTTCATAAATGTTGTCTGTGGAACCCTCCTGAGGAAATAAAGCAATCAGCCTGCATATTGGTAGAACGTTTAGAATAAATACATTGTGGTCGAATCATCCATCAGTCATCAGTTCTGTCACACAGTCAACACCCATGCTCTGAACTCAACGGTTTGACATCTCTATTGTAATTCTGCATGTATAGGACGTCATTCAAGTTTGTACAATTATCATCTTTCTGTGCTTCATTTTCTCTGCCCAAGAATTATACATGTCAGAAGTTTGCCATGATCACATTGATTTGTTCAAAGTATTTGACCATGTGAAAAGAAAAGCTGGATGATTTTCTGCAATATGGAAAATACTACGAAAACTGGAAGAGCACCTGAGGCCAAAAGACACAATCCACCTAATTCATGTGATGTGATAAATGTCTATTTGGGAGATTCAATCAACATTCTGAAAGAAATGATTTCACATTCACACACTGCATCTTGTTATAAAAACATGCTTTATATTTTCTGCTGACCACGTTTCATCGTTTCATCTCCCTCCCAGCTCTACAAGGACTATGGAGTTCCCCAAGGGCCTGTCTTGGGACCATTTTTATTTTCCTGTAGAAGCCATGACTTGGTCACAGCGATGGCTGGTTTAAAAAGTTGCAAAAATCCATTCATTTCAGAGTTTCTTCAATTCTGAAACCCTCATACATGCTTTCATTCCCTTCACTTTAGACTATGGTAATGGGGTCCTAAATCACATAAATAAATCACAAACCATCCATCTCCAACTATACAAAATGCAGCAGTTAGACTACTGTCAAAAGTAAGAAACAAAATCACATTATTCTTTTTCTGTTTTTACGCTAGCAGCCATGTTCTTACTTAACTGATTTCAAGATCTACTTGTGGTCTTTAACAATGCTTATAGTCCCAGACTTTATGTGAACCTCACAAACCTGCCCAGAGTCTAAATGTGCAACTTTGACACACAGAGATGGGATGAGTATTTTTATGAACTTTGGACAATCTTACAATGGGATCACACCAGCCACAACACCAGTCAACAATGGCGATATTGTCACCCATGAGTTCTCATTAATACACTATCATATGAATGCTCAGTACTCGTGGATCGGACCAAACCCATCTTTGAATCCAGTTCTTAAACAATACCAGCTGTGCCATCGTGGCTTAAACTTTTAAACTTTTTAACATTCTACCATTCAACACTCTCTATTGTCTTAAATGAATGTCTAGTGATGTCTTGATAACAAGATTTCACACATTTGCCTATCACAAGTTTCCAAAACTTGGTAATTATTTCTTCTTTTGTCTAGATAAATTCTAGTCTAAACCCAGTTTCCAACAATCACATCACAGACTTTTGAGACAACCCAAAGGCCTCTAATTTTTATGTATGGACAGTCTGAACCCTTTTTAAATATGAATTGAAAGCCTTCATCAGTTATTTCTACTGCACAAATTATCTCAGTTTTTGATCATTGCAGGCAAAACTAGTGAAGGATTTCTCCTTGATGCAACTTCTAGGCTTTGAGACAGGTAATACATACACTACCATTCAAAAGTTTAAAAAAGTTCCTGATTTTTGAAAGAAAAGCAATTATTTTCAATGACGATGACATCAAATTAATCAGAAATACAGTTTAGTCATTGTCAATGTACAACCCTGTACAAGTTAGACAAATGCAAAATGACCCAGTTTACCAGAGCATACACTACCATTCAAAAGTTTGGGGTAACTTTAAAAATGTCCTCATTCTTGAAAGAAAAGCATTTTTTTTTTCAATGAAGATAATATTAAATTAATCAGAACATTGTCAGTGTGATAAATGACTATTCTAGCTGGAAACCGTTGATTTTTAATAGAATATCTCCATAGGGGTACAGAGGAACATTTCCAGCAACCATCACTCCTGTGTTCTAATGCTACATTGTGTTAGCTTATGGTATTGAGAGTCTAATTGATGATTAGAAAACCCGTACAATTATGTTAGCACATGAATTGTCTAGGTGACCCCAAACTTTTGAAGAGCAGTGAATACAAAAATCTGATGGAACAAATGAGTTAAAAAGAAAAACAAAAGCTTTAATTCGTGACGAGCTGAGCTTATGTTTCTACTGTCATGATCTGTGGGATCAGCTGCATCATACAGTTTTTCAGTTTTAACTCATGGGAATCAGTTATGTAACCACTGGCATAAATCTGTCACAGTTTGTTCAGGTAGAGCAGAAATCTCCAAAGTTATTATGGTTCTGAGTTCATGAAGCCGATGACACGTTTTACAGTTAGTCCTAGTAAATTTAACCTGACACTGAGTGGAAGAGGAGTCAGAGTGCAGCTGCCGCTGTAAGCTATGATTCTCATGCTTTTCTCACTTATACATAGTTTGACAACCACCGAGAATTATTATTGTAATGCACTGCAGCTACCAGCGTGTTGACATGACAAATATTTAATTCTGCACACTAAATTGGTATTACTCTCATGAGTTTTTTTCCCCCCTATTTGACGAATCAACATGAACAACAAAATGCACATTCATCCTTTCTTATTGAACATCCAAACTAATAAGTTAATAGTATACATAAGTTCTGAATTGCAGAGAAGCACACCATGTTAACAGAATTATTTACAATTATCTAATCATTAATTACACTAATATGGTGAGATTTACATTTACAGTTGTAGGAACGATGCACAATGCAGAAGAACAGCAAAGGAAGACCGCATCTAAGGAAGCAAATGAATCTTAGAGAGAAAGTTGTTTGTAGTTTTGCCTCGTCCCCCAGAGAGCCCATTTCAGATCCTTGTCAACAACAATAACATCAGCAGTGTCTCCCACCGCGGCACTCTGAGTTCCCTCTGCTTACTGGCTCTTTGTAGGCTGCAGTGACCGAACAAGTCGCTCTAACAGACTAACGTAGAATTTACAGCAGTTCAAAAGAAGAATCTTACCAGTGTGAAGCAGAACAGGTTCATGGTTAACAGCCTTCGCCGCAAACAACGGAACCAAATGGAGACAAGCTGCGCGCTGTGGCCTCTGGGATGCACAAGCACACTTTCACACACCACCCACCCTTCCACTCAAACACACACACACAGATGCACCCTAATGGGGTGCGTTAGTGATGCAAAGGCTCACGCAGCCCCCATGCTGCCTCCAGTCCAATGGTCTAATCCCAGTTTCAAATCCCTCACTTAATCCAATAGATGCGGTGAGCCATTGCTGTCCAACACTGGGCTCAGAGAGTCAAGCCACCCGTAATAACAAGACAATAAACAACACAGGCTGGCTTTGTTTGGCATGTGTCTGAAATGATTATGATGATAACCTGATGGGGGTTAAGTAATCACTAAGAGAGGTTAAACGTCCAGCGATTTGCTAATGAGTTTCTGTTATTACTCACGCAGAATACAAATACTCAGGAAGGTCTTGTGACATGTTATCAAATGTGTTTCATATGTTAAACCAAGATTTGCAATATACAGTTTGTAATCAGTCCATGGACACATTTAAAGATTTGTCTTCCATTGTTTTTAAGTGCAAATAGTTGCTCAAGTGCAACATTCAAGTTCAGATTCACTTTTATTCTGCTTTACATTTATTAGACAACTAGTGACAAGTGAAATCTCACTAAAACACACACACTGAGAAGCTTAATTGTTTAAGAATAAACTAATGGTTTCAAACCTCTCTGGATTCTAATCCTTACCAAACAAAAAAGCAGCTAAGGCCCAGGACAGCCTGATAGCTGAGTTACAGTGTACTGAATGCCACACTGGTACATACAGTGAGCTGCAGATCCACCGTAATTATAGCCATGGGACATTTGCTGTCCTCTTCTCCACTGTTCCTGTCAACAATGAAGACAACGATGTCCAAAAATAAAGCAGCATCGGCCCCTTGTCATATTCTAGATGTCTGTGAGTGTTTTTTTTTTTTTTTTTGTCATTTGTACCAATGAGACACTTTTTACCAACTATCCATCCATCCATCTTCTATACACCGCTTTATCCTCACTAGGGTCGCGAGGGTTGCAGGAGGTAACTAGGTTGAGAACAGCCCATACGCCTGGCTACATCACTGTAGCTCAAACCGGCCTCCACCATACCCAGTGCACGGAGACGTTGTTCATGTGATAGACGCGGCATGATGTTGTTCACTGGACTAACAATGGTGGCCTTTTTTGGGCCTTTCTATAGGCCTTCAAAACCCATTCTCAAATTGTGCAGATACTCACTGAGTATTGCTTGGTGTGTATTTGGTTCACTTTTGCAAAGTGACCAACCCATGTGCAATGAATCATGACAAAATGACAACTCATCGTTATCTCAACTACCAGGGCACTAGATCATCAGTAAATCCACAATGAATAATTACAACCCCCCTACAAGTAGAATTCTGCGTACATTTCTACCTCAAAGTTTCTACTGACTGTCAGTATAAAAAAATAAGAAAGCAAGAGAAAAATCGAATTTGTTTTTGTCTTCCTCCCCTTTCTTAATAATCATGTCATGACCTTGCACATCTATCTGTTGACCCTCAGAAGGGTCTGACCCATATCTGGGAATCACTGGGCTAAACTGGTGATCATGTATGAAGCAGTCAGAAGCAGCTTCCCCTCGAGCAGCCACAGCAGAAAAACACTATTTACACTCACTGATGCACCAGCATTACCAATCTAGCAGCGTATACGTGATAATATAGAAGACACAGGGTTCTCTGTAGAACAAATACTTTTACTTTGATCCTTTAAGTACATTTACTGATAATGCTTCTGTACTTTTACTTAAGTAGGATTAGGAATGGAGGATAATCTTTCTTTACCTGTGTGTAGGGTAACAGACATACATCTGACAGATTGACTACATGATGTTACTTATCTCAGGAAAAGATGAATAAACTGTTACACAAAAGCATAATAACAATAGTTGATTCCATAGTTTTACTGACTGCTACCTGTTTTAACAGTAGAAGAAATGTTTCACTCTGATAAATCCCATAAACCTCTAAATACATACAAACCCCTCGGTGCAGTCTTGTCTTTTATTTTGGGGATGAGGATGGAGGTTTGAGGATGTTCTCTGCAGGAGGTGGTCTCAGTGCCCAGAATTCTGACAATAGCATTTTTATAGTAATTTTATGGATGTCAGGCATGAAGCCCCCTCCCCCACTGCTCTCCTGTACAGTTATTTACACCTTCTTCTGCCCTGCTGTCTTTTTGTCTCTCATCCAGAGATAAAGAAGACCTTTCATGTTGTTGTGATCAGGGCTCGGCAGCAGAATTAGGTCAGAGAATGAGGACAATATTTCCCTGGTAAAATGAGACAAACATGCTACTCATATTCAGCTCTCTCAGAAAGAAAGCTGAATCTCGCCGCACACTCTCATATCTGTATTTAATGCAGAAACTTTTTCTTTAACTAAAAAGCATATTTGACTAAATAATGTAAGTAAATCTCTATTAGCAATATTTTCAATTGGAAAGATGCATTGTTTTAGGCATGTCAGGGAGCACAGCATATGGTAGTGATTAATACACAGGATTTCAGAATGAAAAAGAAACTGTCAAAATTAAAATAACAGAGACTTATATATCAAGATTTCTGACCATAATATGGGTTCAAATATCAAAGGGAGACATTATATATGTTAAGATCCCTGTTTCAGCATCTGCCCTTCTTCTTCCCTTTCCCTCTTTCTCCTGTTGTTCCTGATCTGTTTCTGTTCTTACCTGTCTCTCTTTTGGCTCCCTCTGTCTGTCATCTCTCCTTCCTGTCTCTCTCTCCATGTTCACTCCCCCCCTTGCTCTCCCTGCTTCACCTGCCTGCACTCTACCTGCTGATTACTGCAATGAGGGTCAGCTGCAGTAATCAGCTAATTCAGCTCACCTGCTCACTACCTCACCTCACCTTGGTCATTCACCCGTACTCTGCTGGATCATAAACTCACATCCTGTCATGACTCTGCACTCTCTTTGCTTTTGCTTCCCCCTTCCTGGATTTCCCACATGTGGCCTCAGTTCTCCTCATGGATTCTCATCAGCCCTGCTTCAGTGACCAGCCAGTAGTCCCTGTCTCATCTCCATCTGCCCCTGGATTCCCTCAGCCTGTTTTTCCCCTCCTCTGTGTTTGTTCTTCCCCATCTTGTGAGTACCCCCTCCTGAGCTTATTTTCGTTAAAGCAGTTTAGTTTCATAGACTTCCGTTTCTGTATCCTTAGTTTTGGGTTTTAGAGTTTAGAGTAGTTTGATTTTGTTCTGCCCTCCTAGTTCAGTTCTTCATTTATGTGTTGGTTTAGTTATTTGGTTTACTTAAAGTCTTTCATTTATTCACTTGTCTGCGCTTGGGTTCTCCAGCGCCCCCTCGTAACAATATATTTGTCATAGGGCAACTGAATAGGGTCTTTTGTTGATGATGGCATTATCGAAATAGTATTTCAGATTTAGAAGGATTCTTTCCAGTTACTCAGAAGACATTAATCCACTTTGTTTTTTTGTTGTTTTTTTACAGGCTGAGTAGTGTCCCAGTATGAGCAAAATAAACCCCATGTGAAACATCATCGGAGAGTCCATTGAAGGACCTGATTTAGATTTGCATAGTTTTTGTTAAACAGATTTGAAATTTGTGTATTGTGTATTGTTGTTTTACTTTCTAATCAATCACAACATTTAAACCACTGACACTCATCAATATTCTAAAGGGAAACTTTGGATCCTGGCATTCAAGCCGATGTTACTTTTACATGTACACTACCATTCAAAATTTTGGAATCACTTAGAAATGTCCATTTTGCTTGGAAGAAAAACTTTTTTTTTTGATGAAAATAACATCAAATTAATCAGAAATACAGTCTAGACATTGTTAATGTGTTAAATGACTATTCTACCTGGAAACTGCTGATTTTTAATGGAATATCTACATAGGGGTACAGGAACAAGGAAGCAAGGCCAAAGGTCAAAGATGTTCACTGAGTCTCTCACTCTCACTCTCACTCTCACTCTCACACACAGTGGTAACAAGTGTAGCCAATGTTTGAACTGGTCAAGATGAGACTGATGTTTGTTTAGTCTTTGGTTAGACTTAGGCACCAAAGCTATGTGGTTAGGTTTAGGGAAACATCATGGTTTGGTCAAAATCAAAACCCTTTCACAGCCTGTTTGAAGCTTCTTATCCACTGTTATTATTTTTTTGGATTATAGGAGTGACAAGTCATACTTTATATAATATGTGTTGGTTGAAAAGTGACACCTATAAAGAAGGAAAAATGGCCAAGATGTGGTGCTTGGTAATTCAGTTCTGACATATTGCAAAAAAAAAAAAAAAAATTAATCCAGCAGAAAGTACTTTTCCATCAAAACGTAACTGTGAATACAGCTTAATTGTTTAGCAATTTAGTGTTCAGGAGACCACCAGAGGTCACTATTATGGTCAAACCTGTTTTGGCTGTATGAGCAAGACGTACATAACGTTACAAATATTCTGTTTAAATGTTGTGGCAAATCAGTGTACCATAATGTCATAAATATGGTCACAGTGTCATAATATATATATATATCCTCATTTTATCATGCAGGGTCAGCTTATTGACCATGACAGCTGTTTTTCATTCTGCCTCACATCCAGCCAGTTACACACATCCATTCCTGGAAACAACCCAGTTTAGTCACAGTCTGATCTGTTGGCCACTGAGCATTTCCGGATTACAATAAGTGCCTTGCTCAAGTGCACCTCAGCAGTAGCAGTGTAATGTCTGTAATCTCTGGGCTGCTGTTCACCACAAGCTCATTGTGCAGCTTCAGTCACAATCCTCTGAGTAGCTATTAGTGCTGCGTCGCATTAAAAATGTTATGGCTGCATATTTAATGTTATGGCTGCTGCTGCTGCTGGATTGTGACCCCTGTTGCAGAGCATCTGCTACAGAGCTGATGTGAAAATCCTGGCCTGGTGTAGTGCTTTTAACTATTTGTGGGAGAATTTAAATTGTGATTTGCTGTTGAAAAATGAGTTGTAATTCAACCTGACAAAAGTGTCTGAGCTGAAATATGCCAGGACCCAAAATATCCCAGCAGAATGGGCGGAGGAGGTGTGATGGTGTGGGGGTGCTTTGCTGGTGACAGTGTTGGGAAACCATTTCAGGTGACTACCTTTTGAAGCTCATGGTGAGAAGGCCAAGAGTGTGCAAAGCAGTAATCAAAGCAACAGGTGGCTATTTTGAATAATTTTTAAAAAATGTTTTGACTTATTTCAAACTTTTTTCTTTATTGCATAATTCCATATGTGTTCATTCATAGTTTTCTTCAGTGACTATCGACAATGTAAATAGTCATGAAAAACCATTAAATGAGAAGATGTGTCCAAACTTTGGACTGGTAGTGTTTGTTTTTGCATCAGTTTTATGTGAAGGACTGTACTGAGATTTACTAGCTTCATCATATAGTATTCTTATATACGCAGAAACTTCTATATATATATATATTTTGTCATCTTTGAGCAGTGCTGGTATTGAATACCAAAATACTGCCCTCTGCTGGAAATAGTTATGAATAGTATGTTTGTGCATTCCCAGACTCACTAGGCCTTACTTTAATCCTCGAATGTTCCAACCTAATAATCAGCAATGCCAAAATAACCTCTGTTGCTTTTTGTGTCCAGCTGAGGTTCAAACTCAGATATGAGACCACAATCACAGTGTATCATCATAATATGGCCGCAGCTGTTGTGTTTTTAGATTTTAGCTCTTTAAAGCAGTTTAGTGAGAAAAGAGTAATTTCTGAACTATAATTCCTTTAGTGTTGCACTTTTTCTTCCATTTCTGGTAGAAATTTTCTGCCCGTTTTGATCTTTACATCGAGGTCTCTCACCCACTCGGAAAACTCAACACTGTGGATCAACATTAAGTATCCATATTTTAAATTAGAAATAATCTGAATTAAAATGTCTTGGATGTAACCCTACATTGTTTCTTCCTTGAGTATGTACAGATCTAATAAGTTCCTCCACTACTTGCTGCTCAAGCACACCAGCTCACCTACAACCCTGCTAATGCACTAAATAACTCCTCTGTGCAACACACTGAGAAGTTGTGACGTTGGACTGATTCAGCCACAACTGACAGGATTATTTCCTTAGGTTTGTTGCATATGACACCGTGGCAGTCTGAATTCATGTTTCTGAGACTGCCATCATTACACTACAGTGTCAATGTGGAAGTGGGTTTTTTTTATAGCAAAAAAAAAAAAAAAAAAAACACAGGGTGAAAAACCCCAGAAGAGTTCTTCAACATTACTGCTGCATTTTACTGCTGCGCTTGTTTACAGTTGAACTTTTGTCATGCGGTGTATCATATATGGAGCTGTATTATTCACATGTAGAGTGTAGAGCGATGCTGACGTCCCTCAGGTTGTTTACTGTTGCTCCTGTAGATGGCAGTGTCACACCTCCTGATTTCAAATTAGCTCTGAGCTCATCTGTCAGAGCTGAATTCTATAGCCTTCTGTTAATACGAGCACTTCTTATTAGTGATACTAAGACGACGTTTGACAAATGTATCTCTCTGTATTATCTCCCACAGTGATAAATATTATACTTATGTTTATTTAAATTATTGAAAATCCTCCAGCTCTGCAATAACTTATATAACACAGAACATTTTGAGTCTTGTAAGAATGGCCATCATGGGATCTTATATTACTTGCATAAATTGCATCCAGTGCAGCAACAGTTATACCTGAAAAGTTTAATTAAACACCATCATTCTTCTTTTGGCAGACTGAATATAATATGATTCATTGATTCCCATTATATAGCC
This sequence comes from Acanthochromis polyacanthus, assembly GCF_021347895.1. Taxonomy (NCBI): domain Eukaryota; kingdom Metazoa; phylum Chordata; class Actinopteri; family Pomacentridae; genus Acanthochromis; species Acanthochromis polyacanthus. Next base: position 20,497,620 of record NC_067129.1, read on the forward strand.
TCCACTGTGTGTAATTATAATATTAAATCACAGTTATACCTTCAGCCTAAACTTGCTGCTGCTGTAGGTAACGTTTGACCTCCATTCTCCAGATCAACACAGAGTGCAATTCCCCTTTACGCAGACGTGTTCGTCCAAACGGGGGATGGAGACCACACCTCTGACCCAGCTCCCAACCTCGCGTTTACCCAGCATTCCTGCGCTGACCTCTGACCCCAGGACGCACCGAATCTCAGCCCAGAGGCTATGACCTGATGCCCTTTAGTGTGACCTTTTGAACTTTTGACACCCCCCAGTCAAAAAGTGAAACGGTTCGTCCCCTTGGAATAAATGACCTTTCGTCCTCTTGTCCGGCAAAGGTATGCGGGTTTGTTGACCCCGCTCAACCTTTCATTAGCGCTTCCTTTTAGTACGCCATTTCCTCCCCACTGCCTCAGCAGCACGTCAGAGAGCGGGGGAAGGACTGTGGGGGGGAGAGGTGGAGGGGGGACAAAAGGAGAAACGGGAGGAAAGCAGAAGAAAGCCAAAAGTGATAGAGAGGCACAGAGAGAGAGAGAGAGAGAGAGAGGCGGACAGAGAAAGAGATAGGGATGCAAAATGAGGGCAGGAGATAGAGCTGAGGAGAGACAGATTGGCAGCATCTGCTGCGTTGACTGAAATGTCACCTTTAAATGGCTTCCCTGTCCTTGATGCTGGACCTCCCTATCTGATCTCCATTCTCTTGGGAGTTGTAGTTCTGATGACTTAAGTAGGACACAAAACAGATATCTCACAAAATATAGCTCCTGTTCAAGATAAGCCTTCAGCAGGAGGGGAAAAAAAGTATTTCTCGTGCCCCCTGTGGCGCCGTGAGTTCTACTGAAATTGACCGTTTGAATGTTAAGTCAAAGGTCGTTGTGTCATGTATGAATAAGATAATTGGATTTTGTGGTTTGCTGATACTGAGAGCTTACCGGGTGATGCAGCTATTCACCCCAACAACTGTAATTCATTTTTCCACCTGTTTTGCTCTCATGATATGAAATCTATTTTCTTGAACACTGCTGGTACAGCAAGACACCTCTGCTCATCCTCAGCACATTTGGCTTAGATATAACTGAACACCTCAGCCACATAGACATGATTTTAAATGTAGCAATGAGGATTTAGCTTTAATGCTCTCAGTGTTAAAAAATACATAGAATATTCCCTCAAAAAAAGCCCAAAAATAGAAGGACATTTATTGTGGATTTCATAAAAATATCATGCAGCTAAATCCGCCTCGAGACAAGAACAGCACATCCACATCTGGAAGGTGGCAGATCTTGTTAACTGTCACTTGACATGAGAAGCAGCTGACATGTGTAAGAGATCTATGTGTGTGTGTGTGTGGGGGGGTGTTCACATTGTCGGACGGGTGGGGGTCCATAGCATTTTGGGGCTAAGTCAGATCATGCTGACATTGCCTCTATGTGGTGGCTTGCCACAGGGCACAGCGGTGCCATACTTGATGTCATTTCTATCTTAAATGTCACTCTCAGTAAGCCCATCACCATCTACTGGCTCGTGTCCCCGGGGCCACATTCACCCTTCAACCTTACAGTAATGTAGCAAAGAGAGAGGGCAGCCACACTCGTCTCTGGCTCTCTAAGGCCTCTGTTTACTCCTCTTTTACATAATCTATTGTGTCACTGTAGGACGTTCAGCTGAGATATACACTGAAAAATATAATGAGGCTCAGCAGACCGATGAGAGCTATACCGTGTGGACTCACGTGCACAGATGATGTTTGCTCACCGATCTTACTGTTGCCCCTAAAGTGACCTTTGGTCCAGTGTGACCCAGGGGTCATGCAGTGCCCTTTTATTCCCACTGGTGTAGTGACAGCCAGGCTAATTACCCACACTGTGTGTCTGTGAGAGCCATAAAAGGAGTTATGGCTGGAGGATGACAAAGCACCGTAATGCTGCTGTTCATTTACTGGAGCAGTGCTGCTGTTGTCTTCTGTATCCATTAATGAATGAGGTGAGGAAGTGGACCAGCATGTCATAATGGAAAAAGACTACAGTTATCACACAGAATATTCAAAAATAGTCAACAAAAATGATAAATAAACAGAGTTTTAGGTAAAAATTAAAGAGCCGTTCATTTGGAAACAAGGACTCATAGAATTTTTCAATACGTAGACTATACTAAACTGAACTAGAACTGAATAATGAAATCAGTAAAAAATTAAATATCCACATAATGAACAAAAAAGGAGGAGTCTTTAATCAATGAGCATTTAGTTGTGCATTCACTTTTCCATTCATTTCTATCATATCAATTTCAAGGATGTGCACACACATGCATATGCTGCCAGAAAATCCACGTTTGACAGTGAATTCTAAATTTATGCATCTTTCTATAATTTGCGTTGTGTCAAATTTATTTCTTGTTAATTTTGTCTTGTGTTTTTGCAGTAACGGGTCTGTCAGTTTGTGTCCAGCTATTTGCAAGTCTCTCGTGTGTATATATACATACACACACACACACATATATGTATGTGTGTATGTATATTAAAATAGCATTCTGTCATTAATACCATCATTTAAATACTACCATTATTATTCATTCACGTCACCGCACTAATATTTGCCTTTCCTTATCGGCCTTCAAAATGGCTACCAAGCTGACTGTTCCGTGACCCCCTGCTACCACACAATGTAAACACGGCAGAGTTAACAACTTAATCAGTATTTTCACAACATCAATGGATAAATTGACTGTTGTGACATTTTCATGTCCCTCTGCAGCCTTTCTCAGCTCTGGTGTTTCATATTAGGTTAAGGTTCCCTAAAAAAAAAAAATCCTTCTTTCCAAAAACTGACTGCGCAATACACTATTTTCCACTGCAGGTCGTCTTTCTGAAGACAAGAACTGCCCCAGTAGAAGCTTAATCAGGGGAGAAAGAAAAGCTACTCCAGAGTACAAACCTCTAAGCGACCCTGAATAACTACTGTGTGGGTCTCAGTGCTGATCAGTTAAACTCAGCGAAGACAACATGAACCATCACATGTGAGCGGTTGTGTTGGTCTGTCAACACTAATCAACACAACCACCAATGACACCTTACATTGGGCAAAAGAGAAGATTTTCATTTGCCCTTTGCGTCCAGTGCCATCTGCTTTACAAGTGTGTCTCTGAAGGCCATTCCTCACCAGCATCGGCAACGTAACTTTGTCCCATCATGTAGGATTAATGCTATTGCTGGCTAGTTCTTGATAAATATCTGCGCACAAAGTGTGTGTTTTCTATAATTGTGGAAATAGAGCAAAGTAACAATTTAATAACTAAATATTTTTTTTGGACTGTGGGAAGAGTACGTGGAGAAAACCCACTCATGCACAGGGAGAACATGCAAAAAGATCCCTGGAAGGCGGGGATGTGAACCAGGGATCTTCTAGCTGCAAAGTGCTAACCACCAAGCAAACCTGTGCAGCACTGTGCAAGTAATATACACCCAAGTACTTAAACAAATAAGAACAAAAAACTAAGCTTGCTCCTAGTGTATCCAGGGAATCTCTGGATTCATTTGGTTTTCCTGTTTATTTTTGTAGTCTCATGACTATTTCTAAATTAGTCAGATTAACCTCTACAATAAAAATTACTGCAAGGTTTTCGGTAAAATATTCATTGAAGTCAGCTAAATTTGATACTACCTTTCAGGGTTTTAATCCTTGATATTTATGTAAAAGTAATTTTGCACCATAACACTGGTTTAAACTTGTTTAATTAATTCAAAAGGCCTGTCTTATTTCTCTGCTGAAACACTTTAACTCCTTCTTCTTCTTCTTTTCCTTTCGGCTTTTCCCTTCAGTGGGAAACTCAGCATCCTTCTACCAATATATTCACTCTCTCTCCTCTGGACATGTCCGAACCATCTCAGTCTGGCCTCTCTGACTTTATCTCCAAAGGCTCTAACATGTGCTGTCCCTCTGATGTACTCATTCCTGATCCTATCCATCCTGGTCACTCCCAAAGAGAACCTCAGCATCTTCAGTTCTGCTACCTCCAGCTCTGCCTCCTGTCTTTTCCTCAGGGACACTGTCTCCAGGCCAAACAACATGGCTGGTCTCACCACAGTTTTGTAAACCTTTCCTTTCATTTTAGCTGAAACTCTTCTATCACCCATCACACCTGACACTTCTCCGTTCCAGCCTGCCTGTACACTTTAAAACCACAGTTGCGTTAAAGGTTTTGTTAATAAGAGTGATTTTGTTTGATTTGTGACTATATTTTCTGCAACTTCTGCAGAAAGATCCCAGGAAGGCCGGGATACAAACCTGGGTCCTTCTAGCTGCAAAGCGAAAATGCTAACCACCTAACGTGCTACATTAATTTACTGAAAAGAATTTGTTACCATTGCTGGTAGTTTGTATGTGTGGCCCATGGGTGCCTAGGCAATAATGTGCTCTCAATAATGCTCTCAAAAACAGAGTATCATGACAGTTGTATGTTGACAGTTTCTAAAACCTCCACTGTTTATCTGCACCACAGAAGCGGAAGCTGCTACAGGACCAGATGACCTCTCTGTAACACGGTGCCCTTTATGGCAGAATGGTATGTATTGAATGCTTTATTGACATAGCTCTCTGTTCTTTAGTCAGTATCTTTCCCCAAGCAGGCTGACATGAATTGAGGGAGTTTACTTTTCGCTGTAAAACTCAGCTGCACATCAGAGGAGTTTCTGTGTTTTCATTTCCTTCCATCAGCCCAGCTGCACAACTCAGCCGGCACTTTATCAAAGACACAATAATGAAACGCTTCCTTACAACATCTAAATATAGAACTCAATGAAAGTGATGTCAAAAAACAAACAAACACGAAATAGATAATCCATTTGTGACCCATTTCTGTCCCTGTGTGAGCGCCATTGTTTTGAATAATAAGAATAAGAAAAAAAATCTCTCCCCAGGCACCTAAATATCTACAAAGCCCTCGTTGATGACAAAGGGTTCGTCACTGTGGGACCATGAGGAAATTAGGGCTCCTGAGCAAGAGGCTTGTACAACAACCAACACCCTTCTTAAAAAAAAAAAAAGATTAAAAGAGAAGAACTGTCACTTGTTATACCACCGGTGTGATCCCACTTCTAATTTTGAGATTCCCACCCCTACGTGCCCATCCAAGTGTGTGAAGCCGACAGCATTAGTGCTGCTTCTGTGATCGCGCGCCGGCACAGGAAGGACATTGTCACCATGTGTGTTTTTAATAGGATAGCAAAATAAACCTGTTTTCTGGTCAGCAATTAGCCATTCTTCTGGCTCGGTGTAAATTAAGAAAAGCTGCAGAAAAGAGGCTTTGAAGGCGAAGAGAAGGAGGGGAGGACATAGACAGGATCTCAAATTAAGTGCTGGCTCATTTCTTTTTCTTTTTAAATTTATTTACTGTGGCTTACACTTCAGCTCCGTTGAGTCTCCCTAACCCCTGTGTGAACTGCACTGCAGCTGCCAATGCTCCACGCTCACCTCCATGCTTCAGGTCTCGACTCATCTCCTCGTTCCGTGTGATCGCGTGTTATCAAATGTGTTTGCTGGCTTTGTGTTTTCCAAAGCGGTTATGCTGCTGGCAGGGGGGAAATCAAACACCTGTCTCTCATGGCAAACCACAGAAAGCAGGAACCCCCCCCCCAGTTCTGAACCACAGTGCTGACTGTCAGGAGAGCTCAGACGACACACAGGATTATGATTACAGTCAAGTGCTGTGGACACCCATTTCACCGTGCGACTTTCTGGATAGCAGTTTTCTTCTTTAAGGTGATGATGGTGTGGTTAAGGACGGAAACTCTAAGTGAGGGGATCGCTCCGAGGCGGCTGCATGGATGCAATGCATGTGATGTATGTCACTTGGGCAGTGTTTGGATGAAGGTTGTTCATAAAAGCAGAGGCAGAGTGCACGGAGAGGCCTCAGGGGCAGGTGATGTGCCGCTGTGATGCCGCCTGACATCTTCCTCAGAGGTGTTTCAGGCAACAAATAGCAGGTCTGTCTGCTGTCAGCCTGCAGGCCACCTGGGGGGTCAGGCCTGACACTCGGCGCCGTGACAGCACAAGCACCCTCCTCCACCTCCCCCACCACCTCTCCTCATTCCAGTCCAGGGCCAGGCCGGAGCCCCAGAATGCACCGGGAGCCGTCACGACCGATGAGGACTGACGCTGGTGAGGAGGGAGAAAAATCCCTCTTTCCTTAAGGTGCAGCAAAAGGTCAGGAGCCGGTATCACTGGGAGAATTACTCACCACGCTGCCTACCTTGACATCGACAGAGAGCCGACCTGCGGCGAGCCGGCGAGAATGAGACGAGGGGAGAGTACAGGTGGAGGGCTGGAGAGCGGCGGCAGATCGGTGGTGAGGGAGTAATGAGTTGGGGGGGCGATGACAGGGTCAGGAGGAGGTGGAGAGGCAGGTTGAGGTAATGGGCTATAGGGAGCCTGAATGAGTGTCCCGGCGTTTGAAATCCCAGTGTGTGTGCGAGCTCTGGTTGGAGGTTAGACAAGAGGAGGGAGGGGGTCATTGAAGACGTCTTGCCCTTGCAGCACTTCATCACATTCAGTTTTTTATGCACGCTTCCTGAACTTCCACTGCCTTTTTCCGCTCCAGTTGGCTCTCAGCGGACAATGCGATCAGAGTGTCCCTGCATGTGCATTGTGCAAGCATGTTCCGGTCTTTAGTTAAGATGTCAATGGTGCGTGCACCTCCTCAAGGTCAACACCCTAATGAGAAATCTCCAGGGACGACAGTAATTATCAAATACCTAAATGCAAAGCTGGTCAAAGAGCGATAATTATTTCTGAGTACACCTTGATAAAAAGGTTTGATTCCATCCTTTACTTTGGCTTGGAAGAGACTTTTCTTCCCAAATTCTAGCTCACCAAGTCTGAGTGGATGTCAGACGCTGGTAGCTTGTCAGTCGTAGTTAGGGCCTGTCACATTTGAATTCTGGGACCATCTGCTACTTCATACATCCTCACTAATAGCTTTCTTTTTCCGTCAGGGCTGTCTCACTATCTGACATAATGTAGTTTTGCACAAGACATTCACTCAATATTCAACAAAGCGCACACTATCTGACTGCACCGCTGTGGCATTCTCCCAACCTGCACACACGTAACATAATAAGAATTTAAGCACATGAGCACTTGGTATTTGACTGCTCTGGGGTCTAAATAGCATGCAGGAGAGCCGAGTGGAGACTGAGATTGATCAGCGGTGAGACAGTGGCTGTGCCGCTCGCTGAGTGTTTCAGATTTTTTAAGGTCACCCTCAGTAGAGCCAAAAGGGCGCATCAATTTTAGAGCCCTCATGAGGAGGCACCGTGTCTGCTCCTTGATCACTCAGCCCCCTGTGGAGAACTGACATCTGAAGGTGCACTTGATTTGTGTGGAACCCAGTACCGTGCATGATCGGAATAAAAAATAAACAGGCGCAACCTGGGTAAACAGATGGATAGCACCTCAACATGCGGTGCTAGACGGCTTCAGAGAACATGTAACAACTGGAAGGTAACTGATTAGTAACTTGGCAGTTGTCAAAAGCAATATGGTGCTCGGTAAGTCACACTTACTGAGCTTTTACAGAATATATTTGTACATTTGACTGCACAAGCGTATGTTTTAAAAGGGGCAAGGCAAGAGATGTAGCTGAATGGCTGAACTCTTCCCTGCTAGGTAAACATATGGAAACCTTGTAACAATTTTCACTTCCTCCTCCATCTTTTCAGCGCTCCAATAACATCTGAATCAGACATTTAGAGGATTGTCTTTCAAATATTCTCTACACATCTTTCAGGGTGCAAATTACAAATGTGTTAATTGTGGCGCCTGCTGTTAGTTTGAGTCATCTGAATTGTGATCATTTAAAACAATCTCTGCTATATTCTTGTGCCACTTTTGCAATTAAAACGTTTATATCTTAGAAGTCTTTGTGTATAGTTACCATGGCTACAGGTGTTATGCTCATCTAGTGTCAGGTTAAAGTCCTTCTCCGGTCATGGATTGAATGTTGGAAAACTCTTATTTGGATCAGAGATACACTACCGTTCAATAGATTGGGGTCACTTAGAGAGGTCCTTATTTTTGAAAGAAAAGCTTTTTTTTTTTTTTTTTAACGAAGATAACCTTAAATGAATCAGAAATCCAGTTCAGACATTGCTAATGTGGTAAATGACTATTCTAGCTGTAAACGGCTGATTTTTAATGGAATATCTACATAGAGGTACAGAGGAACATTTCCAGCTACCATCAGTCCTGTGTTCTAATGCTACACTGTGTTAGTTAATGGTGTTGAAAGGCTAATTGGTGATCAGAATACCCTTGTGTAATTATGTTAGCACATGGATAAAAGTGTGAGTTTTCATGGAAAACATGAAATTGTCTGGGTGATCCCAAATTTTTGAATGGTAGTGTACATATTCATTTTCTTTTAACACAAAAATAATGCCTTCCTGTAACGGAACTCTACACCATTACATCATCTACAAAGTACAGATCTGTGAAGTCATCACCTGTTTCACCATGTACCACATCAGCTCAATTACTGATCTCCTCAAACACGGTAAAACCAAATTCAGTCCGCTTCTGTGTTTGATAATTGGAAACATTTTTTTTTAAATATTGTAAAATCAAAACAAGTCACAAATATTGCTTTGACTTCTTTAGGGTTTGTTTTGCAGTTCAGGGCTCGATGGAACAAGTATGTATGAGAACTGGTCCCTCTATCAGCTCCTTCTGGCTGAGTATACAGTTTAATAGTACAGAAGCAGTGAGCTTATACAGATATGATAAAGCCTGAGGGTAAAACATGGATCAGTCACTCCCCATATGCTCTGCTTTAAACATAATTTTGTCACATAGCAATCAAGACTTGTTTTTTTTTTTTAAACAGTGTTTAAAGTTGCAAATGTGTCCTTTTTTATGACCTGTAGTTAAGAACGAGTACATGACTCAACTTGTAGTGAGCCAACTAAATTACCAGTCATCCCTCATTTCTGGCTATCATGTTCTGGGAATAACGAGTGTCTGGTAATAAACACCATGAATCAAATTGAACTGGTCTGTGTTCAGAGAGAAATGTATAATTGCATAAAGTGTAATTGGCCCAGACATGACCTCCCCTCTTCAAAAACAAAAAGGTCAAACAGAGTGCGAAGCTGCTCAACATCCACATCCAGGAACGCACTTTTGGAAAGCAGTGCAAGGACAAAAACAATGAGGCGTTCATCCCCAGACAGCTTCAGGGAACAGCAGTGAGTGGGAGGAGAGTGAAAAGATAACATCACAAAAAAAACAGAGACAAGAAGAGGGAGAACGAGAGAGAGCAAGAGGAGGAGGAGAGTCATCAGAGATCAGGGTGACCCTGCGCCACTCAGGAACATGTTCTGCCTATAAGCTAAAGGAGAGGCCTGAAGTTTGCCACTGAGTAATCTCTCCGTTGTCAGTGTCCCGGGGACTTGGCCTTGACAGTGACCATGTCCCAGCAGCACAGGGCCATGCTGCTCTCAAACTCTGCCTGACATGGCTGAAACATGTCTTGGCAAAATGTTAATATCTCTCATATCTCTGAGCTGACAGCAGACAGGAGCCACAAACTTGCTTTGTTATTAAAGACATTACAGGCTGAAGAAATCTCAAAACTAACATTTTTTTATGGGGTGTCAAATTATGGGGATATTGACGCAGATGGTTTCTTGCTTTGATGTGTCAGGTTTAACCCTCCTGTTGTCCTTATTTATGGGCAACAAAAAGTATTGTTTCCCTGTCTGAAAAAAATCCAAAAATTCAGCAAAAAAATTCCCTGAATTTCTGAAAATTTGCAAAACTTTCAGGAAGAAAATTCCAATAATTCCTTAAAAGTTTCCCTTAAAATTTTTTATTTAAAAAAAAAGTCCTCCAGATGTGTCAAGAAAATTCCTGTAAATATTTTCCAAACGGTGAGTAAAAATATCTGAAGTGAATACATGTATATCAGTAAAACCTCTGATATTTTTTGAGAACATTCACATGGAAATCATATGAATTTTCATGTGAATTTTCTTAAAGAAACATTTTTAACATTTCTTTTTTTTCCACCAAAAATGTTCAAAAATTTCCCAAAAATGTTGAAAATATGGACAGCAGAAGTTTCACTGTGAAAATATTTTCCCCCCCCACATTTTCAAACTTTAAAGCGAGGGTTAATAGAGACTACCTACCATCAAAGCAACACAAACTCTCTGCGATTAGTCTGTGGCATAAAGGGCTGCCTGTGGTCTCAAAATCTTCTAGTTCAGCTGCTCCTCAAAAACTGACCCTACATCCAGAGTAACACTTCAGCCAAAGGGAGGAAGAGCCTCATATCAGCACAGCTGAAAATATCAGCCAGTCATGGTCTCGTCATTGATCAGTCCAACACTGTAAAACATATAAACCCAATATTTTGCACAAACCCTCAAGTGTCCCAAAAATATCTCTGGATTGTTCTATGATGGCACACACCTGTCATTCAAAGTGGCCAAACCCTTAATTAAGCATAACTTTAAACAGATGAGCATTACAGATTTTTAAGGAAGGGGGGAGGGGGAGGGGGGTATATGCCTATTTGAAAAAATAAAGATGTTTTAAGAGCAATTTAAGAAGCTAATAGTATCCAAAGATGAAGATGGAGGGCACTTGTTGGGGACTATTATAATTGCTTTAAATACTTACAGCAGTGAGGTAGTATGATGGAATTAAAATAAGTTTTATTATAATAAGGGAGCACGGCATTCAGTCCAACAGTGTGTCTCACTGATGTGTTTTCAATAATTTATGCCAACAATGGAACTGAATTATCAGACTTTAAACACACATATGAGATGTTAATAGAATGCATTTTATTGTCGTTTTGGACATTTTCATGGGATTTACTGAAAGTGATGAAAGCAAATGGACTTATTCATGCACGTATATCTAAGACTGAACCTTCAGTCTTAGCAAGCTGTTTTAAAAGTGACCAACTGTTTACTCTTACTTTTCCACAACATTTTTACAACTTTTATTTTTATCTGCTTGTTTGTTAACATGCAATTTAAATTCAGCATTTGAATTTGCATTTAATTATTCTAAATTCACACCGTCTAAGGCTAACTTTTGCATATTTATTCACCTCCTCAAAGCAATTTTGTTACCATTTCTGATAAGTGTGTTAGAAGCTGACTGTCTCCCAAAAACATAATCTCATATACTTTATAGTTCACCTCTGCAGTACCCTCCCCTCTGCTCCTATGCAAACTAATAAAGCAACTAAAGCTGAACAAGGGCAGCTTAAAATGGATAACCCCACCAGAAATGTCTGGCCCATACTGACCCCATACATAAACAACATGGGTGCTGAGACCTGGGGACATGCTGAAATCTGTCTAGTTAGGATTTAATGCGGCAGCCATCCCTCCTTTGCCTGACCCTTCTGAAACACAGCTGACCTCTCCCTTAGGTTCTTTGTTAGTACAGCAGCTCTTCAGTGTATACAGTCATTTGCATTTTACAATTGTTAAACAAATACCCACCCATGGCTCCTTCTCCCTGCCACCCATTGTGACCCTCCTCCCACTCTCTTCTCAAGCCAGCCAAAGGTAATAGCACTGATACGGTGCCGTAAGAAGAGGGAGGGCTGCTCTAAATGTTAGCCAGAGAGAGCCGGGTCAGAGGTTGAATAATTCGTATGAGTGAGAGGAGGAAATGCTCAGCAAAAGGGATAAAAGTTTAACTAGATTTCCAGCATCATCAACATGCCAGAGAGTCCTCAACTTGACGGCGAATGACTCAATTAAAATGAAGCCATTTTGTTTAATTTATTAAATGGCTCACTGCAGCGCTCTGTGGAAACAGAGCTGTAAAACTATTGCATTATCGAACAGGGCTGTGGGGGCTCGACATGACAGCGTCCCCTTGGACATTAGCCGATGATGTCAGAGGCAGGGAGGCATATTTTTGCCACTTGGCATTTTGGAAATGTGCTATGGCCGATGCTGTCACGACCAAAGTGTGTAGGACTGCAGATCAATAGCCAGCTATTGGGCAGACAGTGGCGGTGTACTGCGGTGCAATCTGGGAGTTTCCTCTGGGGAGGAATAGGTCACAAGGGGTACAGAGCGTCAGGCTGCTCGTGTTGTTTAAGATGGGAGTACAGGCTAGCGCTGTGTGTTTGTGTTGCAGCTGCTGATGCGTGAAATGGAACTCAGGTAGCTGGGCGGGCCTCGGGCCTTCGCTGTATCTTCCGCCAAGTGATTACTTTACTCCATTGATTTTTCTCCCTCCTCCACTGATCTGAGAAGATCACTGGAAAGAGAGAAAAAGAGCGAGGGAGAGAGAGGAGAGGAACCATTGATTGACCTAGTACCAAGATTCAACGATTGACAGCAGGACCTTGAGTGGCAATGCTCCCTCTTAGCCCGCTAATCTATGACTGAGATCCCCAATACATTCAGGGAGTACTGTTTTAGAAATCCTTACAGGTAGAGGCCAAATCTTTTTCTATCCAAGCATGTCGAGACAGTCTATGGAGCTGTATTTGTGAAAACTCATCTCTGTCACATGCCTTATTAGGAACATATTCTACTTACTGCACATTACGGCTGGCTGTACATGCAGTATGTTTGTTTCTTTCATGGTCTTATCAAGGTTTGTTGACCTGACAGGAATGGGTAAATATATTCATGAGTTTTTGAATGGTTTATTTTATTTTCATAATGCAGTGCATCTTTCAGACAGCATGACATCTCCAAGAATCAAAACCATTCTTCTTCACCTTCAAGGCAGACAACAATATGCAAAAGCATATGCAAAAGGTGCATGCTATTATCATAAGCTACAACTGGCTTATATGTGAAATGGCTAAGTGTGTATTAAACTATAATTGCATTTTATTTTTATATTCATGTCTAGTTCAGACTGGGGGCGAGGGGGGCTGCCAAGGCTTCAGCCACAGCAAACTTGGAGTTGAGTTGAAGAGTCTCTGACATGACAAGTTGAGAACTACAGCATGCAAACAGCTTGACTTGTCTCTGAAATGCATGGCACAGAAGCACTTTCTGCTCCTTTATAGAGGTAAAACAGAGCTAGAGAGAAAGTGTCTGCAATCTGTTCCAAGGGCCTGTCTGATAATATCAACCACTTTCATTTTATCTTTACATTTCAAATGTCTGGAGGTCTGCCTGTCTGGTAATAATCTATATTAATGTTGGCGTCAGCCCATAGCATTTCTACAGAAAGACACTCAATTCTTCTTACAAAGCATTGTGCAACCAAAGCTTGATGAAACCTGGCTAAAGTAATTCTACTGTATATACCTTGCCACGCTGCAGTAAATCCCCTCGAGTGCACGAAATGTGCATTCATCTGCAGCTGAAAATAAAATCCTTTCTCGGTAGTGTGTGCTGAAAACAATAGGTGCCGGCTGTTTTAGGAAGTTTTTGAAGCTTTTAATGCCTCCACTCCAGCAGCAGCCATAGCCAGAGCGGGCATGAGCTGCATGAGTAAAATGAGGAGGGATAGTTTACATCTATAGTGCATCCATTATCTATACACCGCTTAATTCTCATTAGGGTCACAGGGGGGCTGGAGTCTATCCCACCTTACCTGGGGCGAAGGCAGGAGGCATTCTGGACAGGTCACCAGTCTATCACAGGGCTACATATAGAGACAAACAATCACGCTCGCATTCACACCTACGGACAATTTAGAATTATCAGTCCACCTCAGCATTTCTTTGGACTGTGGGAGGAACCCGGAGAAAACAGGGAGAACATGCAAACTCCATGCCGAAAGATCCCAGACCCAGGCTAAGCTAATAGCTAATGAGATTTCACTGAAACTGGGGACCTGCAGCTTAACTGTGCATGTTGTTTGGTGTAAATATATTGAGTGTTTAAACTACACAGATATATGCAGGTTAGTTCAATGAAACTAGTTACATACATCTAGAAAACCAACAGGTCAGTAAATAATTTGCGATATCAAGTACAATGAATGGCAGCATTAATGGTTCTTGAAAGTAAAATTATGAATGTCATGTGTCATTTTTGAAAATGCAAATATTAGGATAATTTGGAAGGAAATTCACTCCATCTGGCACAAACATTCATTTGGATTCAAGGATGAACTGATTACAAATTGGTGGTCAAACATTGCTTTGACCTCACAAAAATATATTTTTTAATCCAAAATGTAATATTTTATATGCTAATTATTACAGCTTTTGGGCCAGAGGTGTAATGGACATAAATGATGAAGTGGTGACATTTTATACCCAAAAGGCCAAAGGTCAACTAAAAATTCTACACTGCACAAGAAATTTTGCACACGGATGAAGTCGGTCAGCGCTCAGTCAGGAACTAAATCTGCAGTGGTCATTTGCCTTTGCTTTCACTTCCAAATAAGTTGGATATTTGTTTAAAATCTGACTGTGTTTATACACCATATGACGACTGTGCAGTGCCTGCAAACTGTAATATTAAGAAGACTGGTCAAAGTTACAAGACCTGTGTTGTAAGAAAGCAGAATTGGCTTATAAGCATGGATAAGTAAGGGTGAACCAATAGGGGAAGGAACATTTAACTTACAGTTCTTTTTGTTCATTGATTTGACCTCTAAAAATGTTTGTTTATCAGAATTACATATTAAAAAACAGTCCCTTCCTTAAAATGCTTTGGTAAGAATTCTGTTGAACAGTTTTCATTGAGTTTTCCATTCACTTCATTATAATACATTTTTTTACAACACATATTGCAGGAAAGAAAGTAGAAAACATAGACCAGCTGCTGCAGCATTTTGGTTGCAGTATTGAAGGTTGCCATTCCTTTCCCATGTCCTCCCATGACGTTTCACCTCTCATCCAAGAGGCTTCTTCAGTTCTGAAGAAAAACTGAAGAAGCCTCTTGGATGAGAGGTGAAAATGTCTTCAAGGAACTTTCTTAAAGTCCAGTGAATTGATTTAAACAACTTTGGATAATGAGTTTGAATTTATTTGAATATCATTGCTGGCACATTTACACATAGATATCCTTTCATTGTTCTAGTTAATCAAGTCCAGGCTAATTGTTGCTACCTTACACTACCATTTAAGAGTTTGGGATCACTAGAAATGTCCTTATTTTTGAAAGAAAAGCAGATTTATTTTTCATTGAAGATAACATTAAATTAATCAAAAATACCTTCTAGACATTGTTAAATTGAAGCCCACCCGGAAGTGTCAAAAACTTGCAATATCACGCCATCTGCTAGGGTTGGCTCCAAAAGCTTTTGCTCCATAGACCCCAATTCATTTTTGGAAAAAATAAAATTTGATAGACTGATTTTTTACAGCTCAGGATTTTTTCCCGTTAGTTTTCATGGTCAAAATGAGAGATCAGGTGGCCGATCTTAAAATAAATCAATACTGAATTTTAAATAAATCGTTAAAGTTGGCGGAGCCAGGGGGCGTGGCTATACTTGATTGACAGTCCCATAGACTGGTCCTGCCCCTAGTTGCTCTCCAGTCCAGCCTGTTTGATGACGCTTTTTACGTCACTGGCTCCAAAAAATCCAAAATGGCGACCAGGAAGGAGCAAAATCCGGGCTTCATTTTCTTGGCGTTGAAACCAACGGGTGACGTCACGGTTAGTTCATGCCTGAGGGGTACAGAGGAACATTTCCAGCAAGCATCACTCCTGTGTTCTAACAGCCCGATCTCACGAGGATTCGTGAAACTGTCACGTAAATTTTTGTTTCGGTTTCGTGCGCACCAACACGATTTCGTCATGTTTTTCGTGCCGCTCACCACGAAATGCACACCAATGTATTTTAAACGGCGGACTTTTCGTGCCACTCAGAACGTATTTCAAAAGAATGTGTATATTATATTTTTAAAGTAAAACCGCGGCGAATCCAACGCTATATTTTGCATGACATCGTCCCTAACCATAATCCTAACCATAATCCTAACCATAACCTAACCATAACCTAACCATAAGCCGGTGGTACACTTACCAATTTGCATAGGAATTTCAAGAATGTCCGGCGGCCGGCGGCCGCAAACGCGATCACACAAGCAGTATACGCCGATGGACAGCTTAGATCGTCATGAATCCGCCGGTATAAACCACTTTCAGATGTGATTACCACAGCGAAAAACATTTCGTGGTGAGCGGCACGAAAAACATGACGAAATCGTGTTGGTGCGCACGAAACTGAAACTAAAACTTACGTGACAGTTTCACGAATCCCCGTGAGACCGGGTTGGTTCTAATGCTATATTGTGTTAGCTAATGGTGTTGAAAGGCTAATTGATGATTAGAAAACCCTTGTGCAATTATGTTAGCACATGAATAAAAGTGTGAGTTTTCATGGAAAACATGAAATAGCCGAGGTGACCCCTAGGTAGAGTATATACTGTTGGATGGTGTAATCTTAAAGAATTTATTATACTTTACAAGCTGATCATTGGTTTGTCCTTATCTACAAACCAATATTAGCCTAGTCTAGAGAGTCACTGCACTTAAGTGTAGCGCTTAGTTACTCTCCACCACTTGGTCAATGATGTAACATACAAAGTGCAACTTTCCATTAACAGAGCAGTTACTTTGTGTACAAGGTTGTCCTGACACCTTGCCTGCTCACAGATGTCGATGGATCTCTGCATGACTTAGCTCAACTGCAAAAGTAGATACGACAACAAGAGGAAACATACATAAACAACTAAATAACAAGTCGTTGCAACATATAAGACAGGCATATTTAGTGAACAGTGACGTTGTATTCTGTGCAGGAGGACCAGCACCCTGCTTGCTGAGCTGATAGGGAAGGTCAAACGCAGCAGTGTTATTGGAACATCATTAGGCGAGGAACCATGTAAAGGCCATCGTCGTAATTAAGACCTGAGACCTGCGCTTAACATTGGCACACTCTGGGTCTGGAGAGTGATAAGTGCTTGATCCTGATCAATAAGATGCACAGCCCCGTTGCCAC
Organism: Acanthochromis polyacanthus; assembly: GCF_021347895.1. Taxonomy (NCBI): domain Eukaryota; kingdom Metazoa; phylum Chordata; class Actinopteri; family Pomacentridae; genus Acanthochromis; species Acanthochromis polyacanthus. The sequence goes on from NC_067129.1 coordinate 20,514,593, forward strand.
TTGCAAAATCAATATTGTTTTATTTGCTGTTACAATAGGCTTGTCTGGTTGCAAATGAGGTCTGAGCCGCAGAGTTACTTTGGAAGTGGAGACCTTACCCTAGACTTCTGCCCCAGTACTCCTTAATGAATAGGCCAATAAGTGTCTGCACTGGTGACCTCTGCAGTCATATGCCTGAGGGGAACCCTGCAGGAGAAATCCCCAAGGAGGGGGTCATTATCTTTACATACACACTGAGTCAAATCTGGGTGCAACATGCTCAATTTCTTCCATTATGATGCAACTACAGAGAAAAGAGGAAGTCTTACCTGTAGTGGAAAGTTACATTTATACAATGTCAGAGTGGAAAAAGCACCACATTCTTGCATTAGAACTAACTGCAGCGATTAAGGTCTTTAATGTTAATTCCTTCTCAAATAATAGAGCACATTGTATCCATTAATCCTCCTCATATGTTCTATAGATACAGAGGTGGGACGAGTTATTCTGGATTTAGCAAACACGAATTCTTGCATTGAGCCTAATTGTCACGATAGAGGAAAGATGGGGAGACGAACAATGATTTATAAGATAGGAATCGGCCGAGTTATGGATGGTCCCGGGCAGTTCAGATAATAAAGAAAAAGGTCTAGAATAGAAGGTCATTAATAGACTCAACAAATCTGTTCATTCACAGAAAATGTACTGTGTCCTTCCACCAGTCGAATCATAGATCATGCTAATGCTCTGGCAGATTTTACCTCCCATCTTGATTTGCTCTCCACTGTTTAATTTGGGAGGATATCAGCTTCATCAGCCCCCACTGACAGACTCCCACATGTGCTGATTTCAAAGGAGCAGTGTTTTTGTCATTTGATACTCAGGAAAATAAGATAATATTAACAGTAATATCACAAAAACAGTGTCCATCCTCGGGTTTTATCCTTGTGTGGTACCACAAGTTGAACTGAATGAGAACACATCAGCATCTGTAAGGTGTCTGGCTTGATGTGGGTCCTTATTTAATCAAAATAGTAATTGTAAAAAACAATGAAGTTACATACGCACTAACTTTAAAAAGCATAATAATTACAATATTGTTTTTATTACTCCGTCAAGGAGGCAGAGCATCAACAGAGTTTTGTGGCGATTGTTGTAGGTTTGTCTGTCTGTCTGTTAGCAACATTACTCAAAAACAGGAAATGGATTTAAATGAAATTTACAGGGAAGGTCAGAAATGACACAAAGACCACCTCATTAGATTTTGACAGCTTTTAGTCTGGATCCACGGATTTGTTAAAGATTTCTGTTCCATCATGAGATAGTGGCACGGCGTTACTGTAACTATGACTAAAAGTGAACACTATGTCAGCAGCTTGCTGACGATCACATGATTGCGATCCTACTACAAATCAAAAGACTTATTGGGACTTATCCTCCCGAAATGATACAAGGAACAACTAATAATAGTGTGGGGGTGTTTGAGTCCCACCAGTTCCCTCCACCTGCTACATATTTATATCATGTGATTCAGTATCCGCGCATAACATACACATGCATAACACACGCCTGTACTCAGCGCAAGGTCATTTTGTATGTGGATACATCTGTTTTAAATGGCCACGTTCTATCGTTCCATAATTTCTGCCATGGATTATTTTATGATTTCAGCCGTTGGAAATGAAACGACGACTGAGCAGCTTTGGAGGAGTACTGCGCTCTCTGAGTGTTTTTCTTGTTTATACTGTATTTGTGACTGACTACTTTATGTTTAAGTTAAGGTTGTAGCTTTTGCATAATTTTTACAGTGATTGATATTTTATCTTTCAAGTGTCTGTAACATGAGGTATCTGTAATACCTGACTGATAACACTCAGCAGCAGTCTTCAGTATCTCACAAGTGTTGGCCCTACATGGTTGCTAGACTCACCTTGCTTTGACCCCCTGATGCAAACCATTCCAGGATAAGGACAAACAGGAGATGGACTGCAACTCACCCTTGACTGCGGCACCTTTTTTTTTTTTTACCACCGTCATCTGCCTGTCATTGCCAAGCTGCCTGCATTCTCCATTATCACCAGCACTCATACAATCAAATCAATAATGTTGCACTTAAGGCTTGTTCAGCCCTTAAAGATTTAAACTCCCTGCTTTCTATCCTCCCAGACTCCACCAACTTCATTACAGCATCGTGCCAGAATATATTTGCCACCCCTGCTGTAATGCTTTCCTTCCTCTCGTCATAATTCACCTGGGTTTCACCTATGGGGCGCCATTTTGTCTCAGCCAAACGGCAGCACTAATAAGACTCCATAGCTCTCTGTGATTATTATCGGTGACAGGCACGGTCAGGGACCAGCAGCTCTCTACTGCCCCCCCTGTACATCAGATGCTGTAAGCCACTTGCCCCTGTGGCTCTGGCCGACTCACCCTCTTGCCCCTCTGACACACCAGTGTGCTGCACAGACTTGTGGAAGGGCAGGGGGGGAGAGGGGTGCAGAGGTTGGCTGCTACTGGTATCCACTGCACTGGTGCTGCAGCCAGGCGGCCAGGCCCTCCACGGCCCTCAGGCTGTTCTGTCTGTTCAGCATCTCCCTTTAACCTTCATCTAGGAAACAATAAAACAAGAACAGAGAGGAGGAGGAGGAGGAGGGAAAAGAGAGGGTGTGAATGTGTGTGTGTGTGTGTGTGTGTGTGTGTGTGTGTGTGTGTGTGTGTGTGTGTGTGTGTGTGTGTGTGTGTGTGTGTGTGTGTGTGTGTGTGTGTGCTCAGAGTATGTGTGGGGGGAGATAGGGAGAGATGCTGTGGACATTTGACACATCTCCTTAAGCCAATGTCTACTTTATTATCTTTGGCAGTCCTTATTGGTTGCACTAATCAAGTGGAAGGCAGTAGCGCTGTGTCGGGGCTAACACACTGCGTGTGACAAATATATTATTAACTGGAGGGAGACGGGCGACCTTGGCCGTGTCACCTGAGGACCCCGCCGGCACTCGCTCTGCCAGCAGGAAACGACCTTCATATTAAATCCCCGCAGAGGTCAATAAACTAAATAATTCACAAAGGTTATACGCTTTGCACTGAAATCTGCTAAAAGAGAGAGAGAGAGAGAGAGAGAGAGAGAGAGAGAGAGTGAAAGAGGGAGGGGAGATGGCAAATCTTTTAACTTGTGAGCAGCTAAACGAGAACTGGTGTCCTTGTCAGAGTGTAGTCTCTTTATCATTGGGGGGCGTTTATATGAGCGTGTCAGAGGACGATGTAAATCCTGAATCTCTCTCTATTTCCTCACTGCTGTCACTCTTCAATCGATCCGTCATTCTGTGGCAGTGGTAGAGGTGGTGGGGGTTGGCCAGGAGTGAGCAGAGGCGTTGGGGGGGTGGAGATGGGGGGGGGGGTCAGAGCGCTTTAATAACACAATAGCCTTTTTTAATAAAACAGCACACACAGCTCTATTTATAACCACACTGACAATCTGTAGTTGATCAGGCCTTCGCTTTAACTATGTTTGAAGAAATCTACAGGGAGAATTTGCTTTGTTTGCCGACTGAGCACTGTTTCCTGCTAAACAAGTGCCTCATGCAGTAGCTCTTGCCTGCTATATACTATGTCATTGTGTTGGGGTTTTTTTTAAGTTTAGTTTCATGTATTTCAAGTGATGGATGTCTTCTGCTTGTGATAGACCATGCAGGGCTATTCTTGTGGGCAGGAGGCAACCCCGACACATCTAAAGGTCACGGTTAGAAAAAGAAACGTCTGCCTCTGCATCATTGCCAGGCTGAGACAACAGGGAGTGTGTCTCTAATTTAATCTGTGATACAGCCGGTGGTGTCAGTTCCCAATTACTGAAAATCTGTTTTAAAAGGCTACCCAGGCTCTGTAAACATCAGGTATTTTTCCTACAAAGAACAAATCAGGTTGTCTTGTATTTAAAAGGAAATTGCCTTGTTGTACCCTCTGACATTGCCTTGGTGCTGGTAGAGGGCAAGTGCACCTGAAACAAATGATAAAATGAAATCTGAATTTGGGGCTGGACTAGTATAAATGAGTGTGAGCGCTTATAACAGGACTAGTGTACAGCTACTAGTAGGTCAGCAAGACTTAGTGCAGGTCAAAAATCACGTTAAAATAATTTGAAGTATTAAAGACAGAGACATATATTTTAAAACTGTGGATCAAGGACTGACAGTCTTCTTTGGCTGTGTGGCTGTACTTTGGTGTAATGGTGCTAAATGCTAATGCTACCATGGGAAACTGCTCGCAATGGCAACACCTACATACAAATTTTAAGTAGTACAATACACAGCAAGTGCAGAATGTATTTCCTCTTATGAACGATTAAAAAAAAAAAACTTTGGAAATCCTGTATTGAAAACACAGGCTCAAAAGTAGGACCTTCTTACTAGAAAAGTGAATAGACCTGCAATCACTGAAATAAAATTGAGCACACCGGTGATCTCCAATCAGCATAACTGCATAAACATATCATAAAATGACCTGTGAACACCAGACTTTCTTGGTGTTTCTGCTCTTTGTTTATCTTCATGTCTGCATCATGGCTCCAGGCGGAAAAGAACAGACGCCGGAACTGAAATCTTCACAAAGATGGAAACGGGTAGGAAGAGCAGTGACCGACTAAAGATGAAGATGGGACAAAACAAAGTTGCAGCAGTAGGCAGGAGGCATGGAGATGTAGTACCACTAATCAGAGCTGCAGTGGCTGTCGACATTAAACAGCACAACAGACAGAGTGGCAGTTGCATAATCTAGCTCTGAAAAACAGACCGGCAGTCTTCAGACTTGGTACAGAGGTTATCACTGGAAATCAAAGTTTTCTGAAAGCTCAAATGTGAAGAATGTTACACAGCGGTGAATCGGCAAGAAAGCACCTAAACTGATACAGGAAATGCCCTACTTTCAATTGTAAGGTGGTACAATGCTGAACCATGACCAGGGGTGTACTATTTTCTATTATATACTGTTTGCTGTTGTTTATGTTATAAACCTGTGCTTACTGTGTTAACAATCTGACTTCAGAAAGCTGGTATGCTAACTTTTTCTAACAATAAAAGTGCTCAGAGAGCGCACTACTCTGCCAAGGCTGCTCTGTTTTTATATTATGCCTGACGGCTGAACTCTTTGGAAAAAAAATGACCATGCTGTGAGCACAGGCATATGTGCGTTATGTACAGATACCAAATCGCATAACCTAAATAGGAAGCAGGCGGTGGGAATTGATGGGACTCAGAGACACCCCAACAACTTAATCAATTTTTGCTATGTATGATTTCCTATGGATCATTCTGGATAAGTCCGCAGCAGTCGATTTGTAGTAGGATCGCAGTCATGTGATCGTCAGCAGGCAGCTGATGCAGTGTTCATTTGTTGTCATAGTTACAGTGACGCCGTGCCACTATCTTGCAGTTATACAGAAATCTTCAACAAAACTGTGGATCCAGACTATAAGCTGCATCACTGCCAAAATTTAATTAATTGGTCCTTGTGTCATTCCTGTCCTTCTCTAAAAATTTCATCCAAATCCATTAGTCTGTTTTTGAGTAATGTTGCACACAGACAAACGTACAGTGATCATCACATAACTCCATAGTGTTTCTTGGTGGAATATTTAGCACTAAGCCAACAATACAGCTAGATGACACTACATTTGTTTGGTCTCAAACCAAAATGTTGGACAAATTAAATTTCAACCTGATTGCACTGCATGGAAAGTCTGATAAATTTTTTTTTTTTAAATTAACAAATATACTCTCTTAAAGGTTTTATAAATCACTTTTAATTAAGTTTAAATTTAATTTTGAATTCAAAACTGTGCCAATGTAAAGTTCATTCACCGATAATAAAAAAGTGTCCAGTTCTTTTAAGTGCTTTGTGTATTATTTAAATCTAATTTGTTTCTCAAACACTGTGAATAGACTCTGTCTAGAAGATCCCCTGAACCTCAGCACTCCATAGTCTGCAGCTACTATGTTCGAAAAAAGCAGAAATCTTTTATTTTGGAGTCAAAACAATCACAGAAATTTAAACTTACAAATAATGACTCTTAAGTTTAACCCCAATTTGCACTTCAGAACATCAGCAACAATGCATAGTTCAGAATCACCGTTTATAGGGTTAAAACTGTCCCCTCCTGGCTGTCGTGACTTCTGCTCTGTCCTTGTTTGGTTCTTGGGCCTCCAACATTTTCATCTGAAGAACAATTTGCAAATGATCAGTCCATTGTAAATTAGTAGTACACAGAGAACCTATAGTAATAGCTGGTTTCCTGGACAATGTTTCAGCCAACAGCCTCTACTCTACAGATTTTGGTAATGTCAGGCTTATGTCACCTCAGTTCCACACTGCAGCAAACCCTTGTTACTCATTGACTAAGGATTGAATTTGAGTTATGCAAATATATTTTTAAAAAGTTTCCTGTAGTGAACACCACGATAATGGAAGGACAGGAGAAATGGCAATGGCATCCTTATACCTGCAATTTACAATCTGTGAGTTACTCGACCACTACAACATGCATGCAGAATGCAAATGTTGACACAAAAAAACAACACGAAGAGGACCAACTTTAGAAGTTCCTGTCAACCATGAGCATATCCCTTTCTGAGCTCCTACATCTTGAGAGCACCAAGGTCAATCGCAAATCTGAACCTGCTGGAGTCAGTTGATGAAAGGGAAAATAAATCACCAAAGTAATGAGAATTACTTTGGTGATCGGTTCAGTTGTCACCTATTTTGGCACCACAAATGTGTACGCAACACCCTGGCAATCTTTAAGGCCCACTTTGTAGGAGTTTAGCTGAGAAGCAGTCATCTTATAAATGGAGGACATGGAACTTGATGTGATGCTAGCTGCAGTTTGTGTAGCTGATTTTTTAACTTAATACTGTCCTGCATGGGTTTAGGTGTGCCTCTGTGTGCGCTCCGGTGTCTAAACACTTCTATGGTGGGTTAGCTGGTGATTCTAAATTGGCCATAGGAAGATGAGCGTGAGCATACATGGTTGTGTGTGTCATGTTTGTTGTTCCATCTCCCTGTTGTATTGATAACGCTATTGAATCAAACCAAAGTAACTTCAAATATTACTCCGTCACTGTTTCTACTAATTATCTTATTATAATTTCTAAATTTCTCCTGACCTACAAAAAAAACAAATGGATAAAATAAGATAAACTTTATCATTTCCTCACAGTGACTTTGACATGGAGTTGTTCTCTGACATACAGTTGGCTGTCATCAGCATAGCACTATGAAAGAGCAGCATAAACTGAAATTATCTTATTCTAAGAAAAGCACGCAATCCTGGGTGGCACTGATATGTCTGTCTGTCTCTCACAGGTTTTATCACAGGATACAGCTAAGCTCAAGTAAGGTATGCTAATGTTCCTTCATGATCTGGGGATTAACCTCTCAATGATTTAATCACCCTGGTTAACCACAGATGCTGTGATGAATCTTCTTGCTCTGTATATCCTGTTGATTTGGCCTCGATCTAGTTATTCAGCAGCTCGGTGAAAAAGCCCCAGTCAGTCTTTCTGTTTTACAACACCCACAACAGCAGATTAAAAGTGTACAGACATCAGTGCAAGCTAGATGATGTGGATGCCTTGTTGGTTTTTGCAGTTACAAGATATAATCTGTAAAATCTAAACTCTTCTTTGAAGTGAATGCTGTGAACAGCAACTTTAAAACACAAGTGTTCAAGCAATGGGCCTTGTGCTGCACATGAATACAATCCTGCCCTTTTTAAACATAAACTCCACTTATATTAAACTTACACATGCACATGCATACAAATACTTTCTAACACAACAACCCATGCTTCTTGTTGTAATTAGAGATTGCATAACTGACATCTGGAACTTGCTGACACACTTGCAATTTTCAGTGAATGCAGCACTCTGCATGAAGGGATGGGCAGAGGGGGGTTGGTGGATTGGGTTGATGGGGTTTGCCAGCTCTCACCTGGCAACCCGCTTTGGCTACGCTCTTAAAGCGTCAAACATTTCACAGCTCAAAGAGTTTGCGGGGGAAGTCTTTAATATGGCTGGTAGTATCTGCTGCCGCCTTTGCGTCTTGCTCGTCTGCCTTTGAGGCGTAGCAGCAGATCAGACACATCAGTGCCATCACGGCTTGTCATGAGGAACAATAACGTCTTGAAATAACACAAACAGCCGTGTTCAAAGACCAGACATGAAAAGATGACATGCATATCAAGAGTTCTGAATGTGTTTTTGTGTGTCAGGGTGTGTGTGTGTGTGTGTGCCACATTAAGACAGACAGCTGCGCGGGGATATGTGAGCGTAAGTTTTACATAAGGTGCAGAAAATAAGGGATTTAATGTGAGTACAACTAATGTAGAAGAAAGGCAAAGAGAGAGAGGGATAGAGGAGGAAACAGTGAGACAGGCGGGGGGGAGGGAGGGGATGAGAAGGATAGACTTTAACTGTCTGAAGGACAAAGCTACTGACCCGCGGATCATTCAGAGGATTGCCTTTCAGTTTCAGAGCAAGGTCAGGCTGCTTATTTTACCTCAGTGTTTTCACTAATCTGTTTTTTGTGTGACACAAACAAACACCGAGGCCGTGCACACGTACACACAGATGGCACACACGCACACACATGCAGACACTGAAACTAAGCCTTCCCATACTGCCTTGAAATAATAACAGCCTATGTAGGCTTTGCTATCAATAAACATCAGATGTGCAGGCTTTGTGCCTACATGAGTATCACACCACCTCGAACCTGTCATGAATTTCAATTGCTGGAAGGGGGCCGTCACAGACTGCCCATGTCCACGCTGCATTCTAATGTCTTTAAGATGGTTTCCTGGCTAATGATGTGGCCTTCAAATGAATAAAATACTGTGAGCCCTGTGCTTTAATCTATTGTTAGACATCCTCGCGTAATGAGCTAAAATCAGCCACCGTTTTATATTGACAGGTCTTAAGGAGCTGACAGTGGGTATTGGTTGGCAGCTCATTAGTAGCCACACTACATTTATGTCAACACATTTACTTACAATCAGAGGGGGGATGCTGAGAAGCTGTGGCCGTCCCACGGGGCCCGCCAGCATCTGTGGAGGATACTTTACCGGTGGGCGTTGGGCTCCTGATGGAGCACTCTGTCGAAACGCAGCAACACTGAGGAGTGATCACTGGAACTAGCTTAGTGCCCTACTGTGGGTTTGAGGGTAGGGCTGCTATGAAGCAGCAGGCCAAAACACTGTTCTGGGAGCAGTGTAATCTGTAGCTGGTGTGTTTGCACTGAGTGTGAGGGTGTGTGTGTGTGTGTGTGTGTGTGTGTTGTGTGTGTGTTGTGTGTGTGTTGTGTGTGTGTGTGTGTGTGTGTGTGTGTGTGTGTGTGTGTGTGTGTGTGTGTATATACAGGGTGGGTTAAAGTGCCCCAGTGTGTTCCATGCTGATCTGATAATGAGTGAGCAGGGTCAATAGGATGTTAACGGCCCCGTGGGAACGGCTGGCTGGTGGTGGATGGGTGGAGCAAGGACGAGGGCCCAGGGACACAGCGCTGTGTTTTCACTGTCCTCGCTCACCACCATCTGTGTGTCTATGTGTGTGTGTGTGTGTTTGTGCAGCAGGGACAGTAAGGTGCCTCTGTCCCTGATATCTGACTCTTGAGCTCAGCCCCCGCTGTGTCCTCCCAGTAAAGCCTCAATCAAACAAAGCAGCTCGTCCAGTGCAAAACCAACATCAACACAGCAGCTTTGACTACGGATTAGTCGTTGCTTCACTGCTACATTTGTCGCACGCATGTTAAACAAATACGCACATCATATGTCCACTGTCAAATCAAAAAACAATGACAGAAACTTGGCGCTGGCTTCAAAGTGAGGCTGGTTTTTACACTTTCACTCCCAAGCGGATGTCAGCCTGAAGGTGTGTGCATTTACAACATATCTGTGACTCATTATGCTTGCAAATGGACCACAGTGAGTGAATGAGTGGGTTAGAAGAGCCATAAACCACAAGGTGAAAGAGTAATTGGATCACCCAAACATATGCAATAAAACCTCATACAAGAAGACAGCATGTCAGCTGTGTGTCAGTGGGAAAACTCCTGTTACACATGTAAGCTGAGAGACCAGCACTGATAGCTGAATAGTGTAGATGGCTACATGATCAGGACTACAACTGGGCTTTAGAAAACACACTCACACTCTTGGACACACACACAGTGAAGGTATCAGTGTCGCTTTGAACCAGTGGGTCAATATGAGCAAAAAATATGGGTGCCTTTTATGTCAGACAAGAGGATGAAAGCAGAAGACCCATGATAGCACACGAGAGAGAGGGGGGAGAGGAGGTGCAGGGAGCACTAAAAAAACATTGCGTGTTGTGTTGGCAGGCGCTCCAGTCAAATCCCTTGGCAGTTCAGAGATTTTTTTTCCGCGAGGCCCCGCCTTTGCCATCTGATATTCAAATGCAGAGGAAACTGGAGGAGAGCTCCTCCCAGACCACCCGCAGAATCGTCAGGGATTAGTCAAAGAGCACCAACTAGGTCAACAAGATGCGGGGCCAGTGCATGTTCAGGGGGACGTGAGGCAACTCACCCACACAGGAGTTGGCCTAGTCTTGCCTGCTCGCTCTCAGACACACATACACAAACACAGTGCGCTCACACAGAGGCAGCCACGCTTACGCAGTGACCTCTTTTCCCATACTTTGACAGTTATCCAAAAACAACTCCAAAATTCCTCTTGATTTTTCTGTTTCAGAGCAAGTGGGTATGGGTTAAGCATTAGATATGAGGCCAGGCGTGGGGAGATGTAAACATTCCCACTGCTGTCAGCAGCCTTACAATTGATTCCCTGGCAGAACATTTGCTTTGCCGGGTAAAAGCAAAATGATAATATGATGAAACTGGTTTAAACAGTCTTTTTTTGGAGCAAGCTAGTTGTTTCACCTTTAAACTTTACATGCTCTGAGAGTTTAGACGATGCAGCCTATTGAATAACATCTCACAGTCACACCTTAACAAAACAGCTCCGGGCAGGATGGTCATGGAGATTTTTTCTAACCGTAGGTGTTTATGAAGTCTATTCTTTTCTGTGCCAGTAACAGACTGAAGACACTGTTGAATGGGAAAGCAGACACCAGCTCTATTGTGAGGCCAACATCATGATATCCCTCCGCAGAGCACTGCGCTGAGTGTGGATCCTTTCAGTCAGATCACTGGCTCTCCAGAGAAACTCAACACGGAGCTGCTGCACTAAATAACACTGACATACCTGGACGGTGACCGCGGTATCAACTGTCTGAGCGTCAATAGCCCTGAAGACATTTCTCAACATCCTATGGTGACCTCAGTCAAATATAATGTTGCTTTCCTGGCGCGGCTTTTCCTGGCAGCTCAAATTTTTAAAAAAAACTCGCACAACGTAGTTGTTGTGAGACTGATGAGGAAAATAATGTGAAGTGGGAGAGATAGAGGTCATCATATTGAATCAGTGGCTTGGCGCACCTTTTCTGATAGTGGCAGCTGTGACTTTCATGCATCTCCTCTCTTAGCGCAGTGCTACGTTGTAGTGGAATTATCTGTCTTGTCTATCAGACACAGTTTCATCTCCCTGACACACTTCAAGGACAAAAGTGGAATATTTACTGAGACGACTGAGATGGCTGTTTAGCATGTCTGCCATAATCCACTCATAATCACTCTTGTCTGTTTATTTTGAACAGAGGTCATGCATTTTCTTCTCCATCCATAGTTTGTTGCGCCAATAAAGACAGTTTCACTCGTTAATGAATAATCCACTCATCACAAGGCCAGGGTTGTGTCTGTAAAAAGGGATGTCAGATTCACAGTATTGTTCAGGCCTTGACAACATTACTTTAACAAGAGAACCTAGATTTTGCAACAGTTTATAATACAGCAGTCGGCTTACTATATGGTTTTGGCTTGTGAATCAAGTGCTAGTAAAATTCTGACCAACAACAATATGGGGAACAACAATAAAATAAAAGTTTGGACAAAATCGTGTTAACAGGCCTCTCTTATTGTCTCATTAAAACTGGGATAGGCAAAAACCTGACAAAGGCTAAATAAAATTTGTCCTAACACCCTCCCACCAAAAAGAATGTGTTTTAAATTTACAAAAATAAAAGTCCACATTAATTTCTGACAATGCTAGAGAATAAAATACAATAAAAACTACCTCAGATTTGAAGATTGAAAAGGTTAGAACAACTACAGCACACATGCCTTAATACGAGTGTGTGCATGTATTATTTATATATATATTTTTTACATTTATTTATTTATTTATTAACCTTTTTTACACCAGGAGACATCCCATAGAGATCAAGAACCTCTTTTACAAGGGAGTCCTGGCCAAGATATGGAGCAGCAAATACAAAACACAATTACAAAATGTACACAGTTAAAACATAATTAAAACGCAAGCAAAAAACTAACAAAAATGAAATTTATCGGCAAGTTATGAAAAACAAGAGCATGTTGTGGAGTCAGCCTCAAGAACTCGCAGTTTGGACTTAAAATCGCTCAGTGAGATTAACTTGATCAATTTCCACTTGTATCTGCAACATTTTCCATGCAAGAGGTGCAGAGAAAACAAAAACCTTTTACCCAATTCAGTAAGAGTGTATGGAACTGACAGCAGCAAATGATCTTGTGAACAGAGAGAATTTCTGTGCAGTTAGAGAACAAATGTTTGCAGGCAATAGTCTAAGTATTGCATATGAAAGCATACCAATGACAGATGACATGTCTTTGTTTTGTTACAGTTTTTCTCCTTGGATGACAATAGAAACCTTCCATAATTGTACTTTTTACTAGCCTAGCTGCGCTAGACAACCCACGGCAACGAATTTAATTCTCTGCCAGGGTGGGTCTAGTTACCCTCCATAAGGCTCGAGGTTGGATGCTCCTAAAACTGAAGTGTAGAGTCAGAAGGCGGGCGTAACTAAGTGACGACAGAGGCGCGACGATTCTGACAGAAGCAACCAGAAACAACTAGCCTAGCCGCGCTAGACAACCCACAGCAACGAATTTAATTCTCTGCCAGGGTCGACAACAAAAACGACAACAGTCGTTGAGCTCCATTAGCACCGACTCTGAATAATCTTTCTGTTAACATGTCTGTAATATACTTGAGCTTCACCCATTGACTGTATAAATAAGGTTTCACCGAACTACCGCATCCTCTGATTTCCGGCGCTCTAGGAGCCTATTCGTTGCGCTGATTGGTTGTATACCTACCCAATTGATGCAGAGTGATTTGATAGACAACCTTTTAGCCCGCCTCCCTCCCTGTCGAGTGTGCCTAGACCCTTGCGTCTTCAGAGCATGGGTCTAGCGTGGCTAGGCTAACTTTTTACAAAAGACTATTGTAAACCCCAACATACCTATTATGAGATGCAATATATCTGGTTGAATTCTGGCTAAATGCACATTTTCAATAAAATAGTCCCACTTCTTGCACTCTATCTCCTTATTCAAAATAAGCGTCAATCTCCTGGAATGAAAAACATAAATCAATGCAGAAGTGCAAAAACAGCAGTTCCTCCAATAGCCACTTGAGGCCAGCCTCAAAACTGAGTCATCCCCTATGTACCTTCACGACAAAACGTCCAACTTCACAGCTGAAATCAACATGTTTACTGGAACAAATACAGGTTTTGGTCTCTCTAATTAATTCCCCTATTCGTCACAACTGAACAGGGGATGGACATTTACACAAACCACTCATTTAGATTGCATAAGGGCTAAAATGTGTTATGCGGAATAAAGGATGTAGCCTCTTTGAGTGCAGCTGCCTCGGGTTCTATCACTTTGGGATTGGACAAAACTTAGGCCGAGTCAGGCATTGCCACGATGACTACAGCTGGGTCAGCCAATCCAAGCAAGAAATCTATGAGTGACAAGTAAACAAGGGTTCTAACGCCTTTATTTACAGTCAGTAATTCCAATCAGATAATTGAATAAAGGAGCTGATAATAAATCCTTGTGGCTGTAGCTGACCTCCCCTCTTTTATTGTGTAATTTCTCTCACAATTATGTTTGTTAATGAGTTAATATTACGCAGAAATGACAGAGTGTGGGCTGTAAAATTATATATGGCTGCTCCACATTTCTACTCTTTATTTACACTGTAAGGAAAATGCTGTTCATGTGTGTTTTATTCCTCTGTACCTACATTTAAGCACTGGTTGGCATTTGATGGCATTCTTTTAGTGCCATATTTATACAATGAAATTACTCTCTAAATAGCAGGCTGCCGAGTAAAGTTTAATAACCTGCTTCATTTGCATTGTTGTGTTTATTCACTCGTTCTAGCAAAACAGTCAAAGAATTCCAACCTGCCTCATCTGTCTCTGCGTCGGCAGGTTTTTGCTGTGTCATATGGTTTTAGTAGAACCTTGCCTGCAGCTGTATACGTGGGGAATGTCACAACCATCTCATACGAATTCCAGTTCAAAGGTTACAGTATGGTGTGACTTCCAGCGGGCCCTCCCACTGCAGCTCGCACCTGCCTCCTTCCCAGGAGGGCCTTAGTTCACTGCAAACCTTGGGAGATACTGCGGCTGAAATTGGGGAGTAGAGGTCAAAGGTGGAGGGTTAATGTCTGCTGACACTCCGCCTCCCTCCTTCTGAGACAATCAGGCGTCTGAATCTAAACTCTCGTCTGTTTGCACTGCTGGGCCAAGAGAACGCCACTGCAGAGCTGACCTTTGCCCACGCATTCATATGTTTTCCATCTATTTTTTTTCTTCTTTACCTTGAAATATTCAGCTGGATGCAGTATAAGTGTATAAAAAATCCAATTCTAGAGAGGCCTGGGGTCAGATTACTTTATTCCAGAATGGAAGAACAAATCAAATCTGCATATCCCATCCAAAGATTTGAATGATAATCTACCCCAGTAACCACTCAGTGAACTCTTGCTGACCCGAAAGGTAATGAACTAGCTATATTACAGCATTATACAGATGAAAAAATGTGGTGCAAAGCTTGGAAATATATGTATTTGCCAATGAGGTATTTCTGCTTTTCCGTAGAACACTTCAACAGCTCTCAGATCCTCAATTGTTTATTTAAAGAAATTAAATTCAGGAAATGATTTGACCTTTTATGCCTGATCATTTTCTCTCTTTGTATGTTTACCAAAGAAAAAAGTAAACGTCTTGTTTTTTCCCCTCTTAGCTGTGGATTATTTTTACAAAATGCTATTTTAATCCCGATCCGGCATTGTTGCATACATCGTGTTAACAAGATTGTAAAAAGTCAGTCTAGTAAAACAACAAAGTCCATTTCCGGACCTCTTTTAAACACTTGTTAACCTTCGCCTTTGTAAAGTATCACACTTTTTCCATATCGCCCACGTCTTTAATCACTGGCCACAGCCCCAGCCAGCCAGTAACCATCTGTAACCAGCCGTCTTCACACAATGCATTACATCCCATACATAAATAACCTCATGGCAAAATGTTTTTTAAAAGGCCTCAGACTCCTTTTTGTCAGCCGCAGTCTGTCCCCATATTCCAGGTCAAAGGACAGACTTTCCTGAACTGCATTTCTGTGAAAAGCTTCAGGAGCAAAGTTCAGCGTGTTCTGCTTGGAGAGGGAGGAATGAAAGGGAGGATATTGTATCTCCATTTATGTGGCATTCAGGGTCAGGGTTCAAAGATGAAAGGTCACTTCAGTTCAGAGGTTACAAGGTGAGATACCATCTAAATTACCAAACCGAGTCTGCTCGTCTAACTTGAGGCTGCTGTTGGCGGCTCAACACAAAATAATGTCCTGAGCAGAACTCGTGGTGCAATCGGACAACAACAATAAATGCAGCAACATCAACTTTTTATGAATAGCACTTTGGCGAGGACTTTGATCAGACTTTTAACTGCTGTTGTACTCAAAATGCAAATTGCAGGTAAGACCTATTGTGAACAACAGCCTTGTAAAAGAAAACTATCCAATTTAGCTGACTGACATGTTGAGTGCCGCCTCTGTTTATACTACTGGCAATGAACTGAATTACTGTTTAAACACCACAGTGGGGTTACAGCAGGTTAGAAGGCACAGTATCCAACTGGCTGAATACAAGTGGCCAATAACACAGCATGATGTGATAACACACAAGTGGGAGGAGGAGGAGGAGCCACACACACACACAATCTCTCTCTCTCTCTCTCTCTCTCTCTCTCTCTCTCTCTCTCTCACTCACTCACTCACTCACTCACTCACTCACTCACTCACTCACTCACTCACTCACTCACTCACTCACTCACTCACTCACACACACACACACACACACACACACACACACACACACACCACCCCCCATCCTGGATCTGAAAAGGGAAATAGAGACGGGGATGGGTGGAAGTAGGTTATGTTGTTGTGTTCTTATTCACGAGTACACTGCTGTTCCCCAGGTCCTTAGAGACATTTTGTTCAAGGCCATGTTGAGATGACAGACTGCAGGCCAGTGGACCTGATAGCACAGATTAGCACAAGAAAGACAAAAAAAAGTTATTTAGAAGCATCTGCTGCACAATCAGAGGTTTAGATTCACACCGCTGGCATTAACGAGGACCGAAAAATGTGGTATTTCTAGTCGTCACTGAAAAATGTTCTATGAGCACATCTGCTGTTTGTGAATGACACCCTGGTTCACACTGAAGTGACACACGTTCACACCTGGGAGCTGCCTCAGTGCCTTGTTCAAGGGCACCTCGATGCCATTTATGTTGTTCATTTTCTCCACTTGGTCAGTGTGTACTGACGTGGGTAGTAAATCTTCAGGACTGAGGCAGATATACTCTTTTAACTCTTATATTTTGGAATTCATCCAAGTAGTGGTCTAACGATTTGTTTAGAAAATGCTGACATAAAGGTTGGGGCACTTCTTACGTATTTCTTCATTTAACTGAAAGGCCGTATTGTGTGTATGAAAGGAGATAGACGAAGGAATTACTGTGTCGTCTCCATGAGGGTTTTTAAATTCAATTTTTAACTGACTCTTCATGGGAAAACAAAACAGGTGAAGACTGTGTGCACAGGTGCTAACGGTGGTGTGATAAATTATGCAAATTCTATTTTCACCATTGGGTTTGACGTTAAATTAAGAAGGCGAACAATCTTTCTCCCATATAAATAAAGCAGAAGTGAATTTAGGATTATTCTCTATTAATCCTACAACATGTAACTTTAGTAATTTAGTACTGCACTTACACAGAGTTAGGAGACTTGAGAGAATCAGATTTAAAAACAATTCCTTCTTAGAACCAAATGTCTTGTCTTTGGTACTAGGACATAATTGATCAGATCCAATATTCAGCAATTCTCCATTTACTGGCATTACTTTCACAGATTCTCAGTAAAATAAATTAATAAAACATGTGCTTTGTCTTTGATGCAGCTGCCTCTTTCTGCCTGTAGTCACGACTCTGGTCTTGAGAAAATGTCCCGGACCGCGCTGATTGTTTACATGAGTACATGTCACGGAAGAATACATAACAAAGAGTTCTTTTTAATTAATTATATGAAAAATATGAGGCATTTTGACAACATTTGTATTATTCCAAATTTTGACACTAGAATGTTCATTTTACTGCAAATATACACTACCAATCAAAAGTTTGGGGTCGCCCACACAATTTCATGTTTTCCATGAAAACTCACACTTTTATTTGTGTACTAACATTATCGTACTAGGGTTTTCTAATCATCACTTAGCCTTTCAACACCATTAGCTAACACAATGTAGCATTAGAACACAGGAGTGATGGTTGCTGGAAATGTTCCTCTGTACTCCTATGGAGATATTCCATTAAAAATCAGCCGTTTCCAGCTAGAATTTACTCCATTAACAGTGTCTAGACTGTATTTCTGATTCATTTAATGTTATCTTCATTGAAAAAAATGATTTTCATTGAATAATAAGGACACTTCGAAGTGATTCCAAACTTTTGAGTGATATTTAATATCAATTTGAAATATCAGTTTTTTGTCTCCTTGATTGACAATAATCGGTAATGATACTGACCCTGAAAAAACATTTTTATCGATGAGTGAAAATTGAAAAACACTGGATCTTAAATGTGTTAAGATGCAACTTTCTTTCTCCAGGCTCCAAAGTCCTTGGCTTTCTGGAAAAAGATGTTTAACTTGTGTTACCCTGATGTTGTCATTAGGATTATTTTATCAGGCTTTACCCACAGAGGACAGCTTCTGATATTTTTGTTTCAAGTGACTTGACAGCTAATCTTCATGAAGACTATTGGTGGAGAAATGCCTCTTAGCATTATCTCGTTTGCCCAAGAAGTGAAGTTCAGTGTATAGCTCTTTGATGATCGCCATGTTTCATCAAAATACCAATTACGGTATAATGCCGATACTGTTGCAACTACTGCTTCTGAAATACTTGTCTGTACAGGCATGACTTTTAGTTACTTCTGCTATTTGTGGAACATCTCCTACTTGTACCAACAACAGAATATAATTAAACTACAACTTAAACATACATAAATACTTACTTAGGTCAGTCAGCGTCCTGTCTAATGAAAATCAAAGTTTTTACCTTGCAAACATGTCCATGTGGTGTTTTTATATGCTGGACATGTTTGCAAGGTAAAACCTTTGATTTTCATTAGACAGGACGCTGACTGACCTAAGTAAGTATTTATGTATGTTTAAGTTGTAGTTTAATTATATTCTGTTGTTGGTACAAGTAGGAGATGTTCCACAAATAGCAGAAGTAACTAAAAGTCAGTGAAATAAGCAGTCAGCACAATGGCTTGAAACTGCAGTGTACTGATGACTGTCTAAAAGACACAGACACATTCCAGGGCTTCATTTACAACAAACTTAAGGGACTTCTCAACTGTCGTCCTTCACTATGTGGTTTTCCGCATCATTCTACTTCTTCAGAACTTTAATTTAAAACCAGTAAACAAGGACTGGCTGGGTTGATGTGGTTTTATGTTGCTTGTTGTGCTTCAGTAGAGTCAGCTGCTATTTACCAATCTTCTTCCTAAAGGGGGCGGGGACAGCAGCAGCTCAGTTGTTTTTAAAGCTATAAACACTGAAACAGTCTACAGAGATTAAACCAGGAGTTTAACAGTTATGGTGAAATTAACCATATTTGGGGTATTTTATGCTAAAGAACTGAAAGTTACTCTGTGCGTGCAAGTGAGACTTCTATTAAACTGATGAAAATTGGCACAACATGGGACCTTTAAGATAAGCACTTTAAACAAATAACACGGGCAGGTGTTATTGCAAATAGTGGCCTGTGAGCCAAATCAGGCCCTCCAACAAAATCCAAAGCTTTCCCTTTTATAGTTTGCATTGAAGCATTTATTGTCATTTATTGTCATTTTGTTGTTCTTTCCCCCCCACAAATCTGCTGGAATTACCATTGACAACACCATAACTCCGCTTCTGTGTATTTTTCACTTTTGGAGAATGAATTTCAACATAAGTTACTGTAACTACACTACCATTCAAAAGTTTGGGGTCACCTCGACAATGTAATATTTTCCATGAAAACTCACACTTTCATTCATGTTCTAACATAATTACACAAGGGTTTTCTAATAGTCAGTTAGCCTTTCAACACCATTAGCTAACACAATGTAGCATTAGAACACAGGAGTGATGGTTGCTGGAAATGCTCCTCTGTACCCCTATGTAGATAATTCATTAAAAATAAGCCTTTTCCAGCTAGAATAGTCATTTACCACATTGACAATGTCTAGACTGTATTTCTGATTAATTTAATGTTATTGTCATTGGAAAAAAAAAACAGTTTTTCTTTCAAAAATAAGGAGATTTCAAGGGATCCCAAACTTCTAAACATTGTTTCAACACAAGCACGTGTTGAAAATTACAGAGAAGACATTAACTGCAAATTGTAAATTTGCATAAGTATAAATTTAAATAATTTCTAGACAATGACAAGTTAATTTTATCATAAAGTAAAACACTATTTTGCTCATTGTTGGTTTGTCATTTTGTGTCTTGTTTTTGTAATATTTTGTCTTGCTTTTGTTGTTTTTTTAATCTTTTTTGTCTGATTTTTATTTTTTGTCTCATGTTTTGTCGTTTTGTCTCATTGTTTTGTCATTTTATGTTTCCTTTTTGTCTCACTAGTATTTTTGTCTCATTTTTGTCATTTTGTGTTTTGTTTTAGTCATTGTTTTGTTTCACGCTTTTGTCCTTTTTGTCTCATTTGTGTCATTTTTTAAAATCATTTTGTAATGTTTTGTCAACTTTCAACTGTTCATTATGATCATGTCTTTACAAATTCCAAAATCATTTATGAATAAAAAATGACTGGATGTCACTAAAATGACAACTAAATAACTAGTAACAATCAATCTAACAATCATTCTAATTAGCTAAGCAATAACAAAATGAGCAACCAAACATTGGTTTGATTGTGCTCTTTTTATTAAGTTGAAATAGTCATGACAGATATTTCTGGGATGGCAATATATCAAATTTTATATGGAGAATAATAAATTGTATCTGTGTCTGAGAAATCACTTTCAACTAAGTTACCCATTACAAAAACAACTCTTATGGAAGTGTGTTAATCCAAATCACATGACTTGCTCCACATGATGTCATTTCCTCCTGAAGAACAGACTGACAAGGCTTTATTAGTTATTTAATACAAAGTAGTGTGTGAGTCAAGTGTGTCAATAGGTTTACTACAATATCTTTATCCTCTTAAGAACTGACATCCACATATGTGGACATGTTTTTGTTTTTTGATTTTTTTTTCCCCAAAAGGGAATATTGTTAATACTAATAATAATACTAAGATTACTACTTCAACCACTACCACTACAACAAAAATAATAATAGTAATATCAATGTAAATCTAGTAAAAAAAAAAAAAAAAATAAAATATATATATATATATATATATATATATATATATATATATATATATATATATATATATATAAAATGCAATAAACAAAATAATCAGATATTAGATATTATCCAGTGATTATATTTATTACTCTTTATCCCAGGTAAGTAGAAAAAATTAAAATGCAAACCAAGCCAAAGCTTGGGTCTTAGGAGGTTAAAAATAACTTTTAATTTCAAACTTACGAACATTGAACATATATTTTAGAAGAATCTTTTAGGTGGCCATGTCGATTTTAGCCCTGAAAACAGCAAAAAAATTCCAACTATGATACAAAAAGTTCCTCAATTATATATTGACCCGGGTTATGATGCTGTGATTTTACTGCTCTGGCTCACTTGAGATCAAATTGGGCTGAATGTGGCCCCTAAACTAAGAGAGTAGTAGATCTAGACTGTATCTCTGATTAATTTAGTGTTGTCTTCATTGGAAAAAAAAAAGATTTTCTGTCAAAAAATAAGGACATTTTAATTGACCCCAGTCTTTTGAACAGTAGTGCATGCGCTTTTATTATTATTATTATTATTATTATTATTATTATTATTATCGTTATTATTATTATTATTATTGCTGGCAGAGGGCTGTGTGGGCAGCAGCAGCAGCAGCAGAGTGCAGGCTTGTTCCTTTAAGGGTGGTGTCAGCAGCAGGCAGAGGAGGAGGAGTGTGGCTGTCTCCGCTCACTTCTCCACAGCGAGGGGACTCCGAGAATAAACAATTCCCACAGACTACACGCTCCACACCTCAGCTCGCTCACAGTCGCAGCAGTCATTTCAATTTTAAAAAATCGAGGCTTTTCTTTTGGACTAAAATTTTATTCCTTTTTTTTTTTTAAAGGCTGCCTCGCCATTTCAGTTTCCTGCCAAAAGTGTCGCGACCGTTTTCATTGGATTTGCCTCCTCCTTGTCGAATAATAACGATGCGCCTCTCCGGCTGACTGTGGGGTGGACAACGCAGGTAGGGGATCTGAACATGAACGCACTGTCATATGTGGGGAATGGTTATTAGAGCTTGAAAAATGCACGGGGGGACGCGTATGTCGGGCGTTATAGTAGATGATACGGTGTTTGGTGGAGGATGGGAAGGCTGTTTGTGTGCCGTACGGCGGACACAGGCGCATATGGATACCGCGCTGAAAACGCTGCATAAAGAAGTGGGAATGAACCTGGCTGTGTGCGGTGCCAGAGCCTCCCTCTCCTTTCACCCACGGCCGTTCATTAGCGGCAGCCACTGCCTGGATCCTCTGTGATCAGTACATTAGGCCTCCGATACTATTTACGCAGAAACACCTCTGTTGGTCCAACGGAGGTGTTTCTGCGTAAAATGTTCATTTCCCGTCAAACGCACACCGACCGCAGCTCAATCTCCTGAAATCCGGAGTGTATTTTCATTTTAGGCGACTGTCACACCACAACGCTGAATGTCACCCATTCAGATGGATGAGTGGAATAACAGTGTAGGCTGTCCAGTGCCATAAGAGTTGTACTGTGGCGTTAGTACAGTTAATGTAGTTCATCACATTGGGTCAAAATAGTTCCACAGCCTGCTATCTTGGAGTAGTTTTAGCACCACCAATGGGAAACGCTTCACAGTTGCACTAGTCTGGAAATGACTGCTGGCAAGTCCTGCTCCTTAGAAAGATCTTGAAGAGGTTTACATGAACCCCGAGGCCTGCCAAAAGATCTAAGCGTTGTTTAACTTAAATCACAAATAAGGTCTCCAAGGCGTTCCCCTGAATGCTCTAGAATATTACATGACAGCTATTTCACTGTGAGGATTTTACTTACATTTTCGGCGGTTGATCATAGTGAAAATTTATTTTCATGTGATGTAGTGGGGTTGTCATAGGGAGGCAGGGATATTGCTCTAACACCGGAGCATGTACAGTAAACCGTATTGTCGAGGGTTGCTTAAAAAACCCAAATCTATAACACAGTCAAGGCAGTGTTTGGTCCTTTAATGCTTTATGAACTACCATGAACTGAATTCATAGCTTATACAGAGATCCCTGTTTTATAGTCGTTTTGTTTTCCTACACCAGCTCTGAAAATATCTGAATCCCTGAATAGTCCCTTCAGAGTTTTTCGTTGGATGTTAGTTCAGTCTGCAGACTGGCACACAGTCGGTTGGAGTTGTTCTGTTGCAGCCTGTCACATCACTGTGTCATCATGTCAGATATGTTTTGATAGATTTCAAAGTCTTAGATGTGTTTTCAGTAACTGCCAGGGAGGTTTTTTGAATGGCCTTTGCGTAGGTGTTCCATTTTCTGAAATGTCCTATTGCTTCATTGGACTTTGGATCAGTGTGGAGGCAAAAGGTCGGGGCCAGAAGTTTTCTGAGTTACAGGGAGAAGGGCAGAGTACATCTTCGGTTCAGGTTCTGAAAGGGCAGTGTACAAAGCTTTCCAGACGCAACCTGTTTGGATGTTGCAATATGAGGCTTAAAAAAGGTTCAGTTAATGTGCTGCCTCTCACAAAACCACTGTAACTTAGACTAACAATCTAAAGTAATGTGGAGAAAAGTCAAACTTTTCTAAAGCCTTCTAAATACTGTCTGTGTCTGGGGGTCTGCCTTTTAGCCTTTCTTTTGTTGAGCATTTAAGCTGCTTAATTATTTGACCTGAACTTACACAAGATGTTCAAGGTAGTTCAGCTTGTCCTCTGTTGCCATAGATAACTAAAACCTCCACATTTATAGCCCAACTTTTAAAGTTGCACTTAAGAAGTACTTTTGTCTGAGTGGTCTGGGCTGTGTGCTGTAACTCAAAGGATTCTCTGTATTGGATGTAGCTTGATTTGACTGAGCCATCTGCTATTGTCCAGGGAGCTGCTGTTGAGTGATGTGCAGTAGCCTGCAACAGAACCAGAGGACATTCAAATGGCCAAATGCAAATGATGTCGAGACTGCTGAACAGTCACAAGACAGGACTCTGCACTCTTCTCTCTTGTCCACTGGCCGCCTTTCAATACAGCAAATCTTATCTGCCATCAAAACAAAGCGCTGCTGCTGCTGTTGCTGCTGTATGAATGTGGCATGTTGTGACGTGTGCGTGTGTGCGATTGTGGTCATGCAGGTGCGTTCTGCAGATCTCTGGCAGAAGTAATTTCAGAATCCCCGCTTGTTGCTACTTTGTGACTTTCTTTTGTGCCGCTCAATAATTTGGTGTAATGTAGTGCATTTTTGTACAGGATGATGCCACAGATAAGAGGAGGACATGCCCAGGCACTTAGCTCAGCTAACAGCCTCTCTAACCACCACTGCTGTGCCAGCTCAAACCCCTCTGTTTGTAAATCTGTCACTCACAATAGCATGAGACACAGGGCAGACAAAATTGAGGGTGGCATCCCGCTTTTTGATTGCTGAGATACTCAGCGGGGAAAAAAAAAACAAAAAACTAATGTGCAATCTACCAGAACAAGTGTCATGCATTTACTGCAGAGTTTTTGATTTATTATAGACCTGGGAGATGCCCAGCACTTGTGTTGTTGGCCACCGAACATTGTTCAAGGGCACTTTGACAGTAGATGTTGAGGAATAGAAGTGCATTTCTCATCTACTTACAGGCCAGTACTTTGTCAGCCCACAGAGGATTCAAACCAGAGACCTTTGGGCCACAAGCTCATTTCTCTAATTGTTTGGGCTCTATAACTGCGGTGTGGAGCATGCATTAAGCCAAATCATTTTATTGTTCCCTTTATTGTTTGTTTATTCAGTAGACACTCGACTAATAACAAAAGTCAGTAGCTCTGCTGTTATAGGACAGAGATTTACACCACAACAATTATGCTGTAAATTTCATTGAGGGATTGAATTAACAAGACAGAAGTCAGTGTTGTACTTGATCAAAGGTTTAAAGCGATCAGTTTTCTTGTGTGTTAGTTCTTGTCTGTGCCTCTTCCTCCATAACTCTTATCTCTCAATGGGCGATACACACACACATCACAGCCACTACACCACAACAGGGCCAGATTGCATAAAACTGAAAATGGTTATGACGAACACTAGTCTAAAATGTCAGGGCTTGAGTGATTAAAGTGTAAACACACACAGACTGATGTAGCAACTGAAGCCAACAAAATAGAATTGTTAAATGAATAGAGACATTAAAACTACCTCACTACTCTAAGTCAAATTAGTCAAGCAGATACGTAAAGATGCATGTGGAAGCATGCTGTTTACTGAGCAGTATGTCTTTGTAGTATATTTTCTCAGAATATTGTGTTACTAGAAGAACAGCAGGAGCCACATCAGAAAACAGAGCAAACCTACAGAAGTTAGTGTTGCTTTTTGAGATGAGATCACTGTGTGTGGGGGCAGTTTGAGTGTATTTCTCCTGTGTGCTGCTTATAAGATAGGCATTTTTAGTGAGGGCTCTCAGTAATAGCAGCACTATCTCATTCAGAGACAATCACTCCGGCTCCTGTTGGTGCTTCTGTCATGAACAGAAGGCAACCAAAGTCAATGGGACTCATTTTGATGACAAGGCAGGAACTGCTAAACGCTGCTTTAAAGCCACGGCTCCTGGATGCAGGGTGGAATGACGAAATGCGTGGAAGAAAGATGGACTCCTCCTCTGCAACCCCTGAGAGCTATTCTAGCCAGAGCTCATCTGTTGAATGACTCCTCTCCCACCTCCTCCTCCTTCACCCTCACCTCCAACTCTCCGCCCCTCTGTCTTCATGCTTCACCTTGGCCTTGGCGCAATGACAGGCCCTTCAATTATCTCCACCAATTGATCGCTGCTGATTGCAATTGCTGTGAATTATTTAGACTTTGCTGAAATTGCTCACTAAATGGGAGGGAGGCTGAAAGAGCAAGATATACCAGATCAAATAAATTACCCACGTGAAGCTTCGGCCTCTTTCAAAAACAACAGCTGTGGAAGCCTAACTGTGCCGATCAATGAAGCAGAGCAGGGAAACAGCATCAAGCTGTAGCTTGTACTGTGGTAACAGAGCTACCAGCTCAACACCAAATCTCCACTGTCCCTCTCCTGTGATACGTTAAGTAAAGACTGAGGAGATGTAGCGTGGAGCAGCAGACCTCTTGGGTGATGTGAGAGGAGCTGACTCTTTTCCTGGCCGGGCTGGTGTGGTCACAGCAGAGGAGTGGAGTGGCTGACTCCCTCCCTCCCTCTTTGCTTCTATTGCTCCTACAGCAGAGCTGCTGCCCCCAGGCTGTAGAGGTGCAGTAGGAAGGTTTCTCTACCATTGTGGGAAGCGTGCAGCCAGGATGCTGCAGTCAGACGAGGGGAAAGTCTCTGCTTTGCCACAAGCAGGCCAATGTCACAGGCGTGACAGAGTGGGCGGGCTGCAAGGGGAATGAGGACAGACGCTCACAGATAGGAGGCATGCCCAGCCTGTGTGTGCATGTGAGAATGTGGCTGCCTTGGTTTTTTTTTCTGAAGAAATCTGAAGATAAAGACAGCAGATAAATGTCTGCATGTTTGTAGCTTTTGTTAGTATTAAGACGATGTCTGTAATTAGGTCTGTGATATTGGAGCCGTTGATCCCAGACATCAAAGCAAACATGGATTCACATGAGCTGGAGTCATGCCTCACTCAAACAAAACGTCTTCTGACAGGCATCAGACAAGGCTCCTGCACCTTGTGTACTAAATGCCTTTAATGCTGCCTCCAAACATGTTATAGCAAAGGTCCCTGGTGTGGACTAAGAAGTCTAAGGGCTGTGGAAGGCTAGAACAATAGGTCACAAAGTCCAGAGACTGAGGTCGACTGTTACTCAACTGTGTCTTATTTTAACCAGGTTATGTGGCAGGAGTGCAGGGGAGAAGCTGGGGCTAAGTGAAAATGCCACTCATTCCTGAAGAGTCCCTGGCCTCGTCAAGGTTAGTGGCTTGTCTTTGTAAGTTGAGGGATTGATGCATGAGCCTGTCTGGCGCTGAATTCAAAGTCCAAGGCTGTCACAGGCAGCAGCTCTCCCCACCCTCCCTCCCTGCCTCCCGCCCACCCTCTCTTTTTGCAGGCTATCACAGGGCCCTGTCCTTCCCAACTTCTTAGCAGTCTGTCCTTTTGGGAACCTTGAGCAGCCCAGGCAAGGACACAGCGTCTGGTGCAGTAAGCCTGTGCAGTGAGGGAGGCTTTACGTAACGTTCTGCTTTAAACATGGGTGTATGACTTCCCTGACACGGAGCAGTGCAGTGCAGAGCTGCACAGCTCACAGCACATGTCCCCTCGGCCCCCCTGGACAAGGAGGGGGCAGAGAGATCCCTGCAACTTAATTATATCTTTCTCTTTTAAAAGCTTTCGTTTGAAATTAAATTTTCCCAGGCAATTAACTAAAGAGGAGTTTTCAGAATTTATGAATGAATGATGGATATATTGCACAGGACGACAGGGGAGGGAGGAAGAAGAGAGGGAGGGCAGTGTGTGTGTGTGTGTGTGTGTGTGCGCGCACGCACGCACGCACGCACGCACACACACACACACACACACACACGCTTCGATGATGTGTCTTTAAGATTTTTATCCATTGAGAAAACTGTGAAGTTTGGGACGTTCAGGCGTCATTAAACTTTGTACCTGAGAGCTGCTCTAGTATGCCCCCACCTCAACCACCCCTAAAGCACTTCTTATGGCAGTATTTGTTGATGTTCAGTGTAGCCTACTGAATAAACTCTCTTTCACATTGCATAGCTTTGCAGGATGGGTGGAAAATGCATAGCTGGGGTTTACCCACCTCCTCATTCATTCAGACCCACATCTTACAGAACACGGATATAACTTAGTGAATAATGTTACGCACTGTATACCCCAAATCCTCTTTTGGCTTGAACTGCCATTGTGTAACTTTTTGGCTTCTAGTGATGAGCTGAATTGTTGCTGGGCAACAAGGGACCTGTGCGGGTGGCCATGGAGAGTCGAAGCATTACGAGTTTAGATAGATCTGCAGCACATTATCCAGGTTTCTAACCAAGGAATGTCCTAGAGTCCTCCTTGAAATACCTTATTTTTGTATGTTATTCCAAGGAAAATATTCGTCATTTGTTCAAAATAATATCTCGTTAGAGATACATGAGGACCGGCCTTCTAATGGCTCCGGCATTCCAGATTCTTCCATTTTAAATTTGTCAATGAGTAAAAAAATGACTCATTGCACTTTCAGTAAATATCTTTTAACAGAATGCAGTTAAATAAGTGGCACATCTCTAAATGAAAAATGAATGCACTCCTACGCTACAAAGGAAGGACCGAGGACATTTGGCATAACCCCAGTCTTCCTCTTTCACTCAAAGTGGTCTCTTGAATTTCTGAAACATGCTGTCCTTTTGTGAACCTCCAGCCCACTTGTAAATCCATTAGTGAGGTGGCGTTATTCACTACAGTCCTCACTGCAGCCGGGTAAACAGACCGAAAGACTGTGGTTCAGAAGTACAGCTTTCTCATAACCGTGTTAGAAGGCTCCCAGTAGTAGAGAGGCCATTTGAGAGGAGATGGAGAGCACTGGGCTGATGACTGGAGGCAGCCATATGACCTATTACTTAGGGAAAATGGACTGGTGACCAGAAGATTGCTGGCTCATACTCTGCTCACCCTCTGCCCTTGAGCAAAGGCAATTAACCTGGATTCCTCCAGTAAATATCCAGCTGTAGAAATGGAAAGAGATGTGCAAGAGTGATAATCGTGTAAGTGACTTTGAATAAAAGTGTCCACTAAGCAGGAAGATTAATACAGCTAATAGAATCATAACTTGTGTTTTCAAGTTATCAAGGACCCAGGACTGCTGAACATGTAGAGCAGGACGTAATCACCCCTCCCCCTCCTACTCTCTATTTGTGCACTCTTCCATACGCATTTAAAGACTTCTCTCTTCTCCTTTGGCATTAAGGCAAGAGCGTGACCTTGACCTGATTGCTGAGGAGGCTTTTTAAGTAACTCTCCAGAAGGAGATCCAATCATGTGGCACCCTTCACCCAGCCTCATGAGGGGGTGGAGACACTCGCCACAGGCCTGCATGCAGCTACAGGGGCTGTCATTCAATTGGGTAATCACTCCAAGGTCAAACGGGGTCGAGGTCGTGTCAGACCCAGCGGTGCGGCTCCAAACATCTCTGCCCTGATCTGAATTTGAGAGTGGCCGGCCACAAGTTTCCACCCGGTTTGAGTGCGGTGACAAACTGAGCAGGTTTAGTCATCTTCTCAATTCACAATCACTGATACCAGCATATGTCAGGGAAAGGTCGTTTCATGTCCAGAGTGATTCATGTCCAGAATGAGCTGGCTGCTAGGATTTGTGTTATTGCAGTTGCCTTCACTCACTCCCTACAGCTGCCCCACTCCTTAAGCCATGCTGGCTCACTGGCTCACTTTAGAGCGAGCTACTGTCTCTGCTCCTGAGCATTTTAATGCTAGTATGTTAACACTTTTGCCCCCTGGATATGTTAACCATATGGCTGAGTAAATCAAGATCCCAGCCTCCTTTGTTAAAATTGCATTAATAAACCTTAGCTAAATGTCTGCATTGTAAATGTTCACTTTTTCAGAATATTTTGTGTATATAATGTAGCTTGTCTTTACACTACAGTTGGAGAAGTGAACAATCAGGGAGGGGGCCGTGCTTCCTTAGTTACATACCAAACTGACATTGTGCCACTAGTGGCTTGGTTTTTAATTTGCCCCCCCCCCTTTGGTATTGAGGAGGATGTTTTCTTTTTTTCCCCATAACCTTTTGTGGTGGCATCTGGGGCTGAACATCCATCCTTCCATTATCTATATACCCCTTAATCCTCATTGGGGTCGGGGGTGCTGGAGTCTATCCCAGCTGACTTAAGGTGAAGGCAGGGGACATCCTGGTCAGGTCACCAGTCTATCACAGGGCTATACATAGAGACAAACAATCTCGCTCGCATTCACACTTACAGACAATTTAGAATTACCAATTAACCTCAGCTTGTTTTTGGACAGTGGGAGGAAGCAGGAGAACCCGGAGAAAACTCACACATG
This sequence comes from Acanthochromis polyacanthus, assembly GCF_021347895.1. Lineage (NCBI taxonomy): Eukaryota > Metazoa > Chordata > Actinopteri > Pomacentridae > Acanthochromis > Acanthochromis polyacanthus. Next base: position 20,544,472 of record NC_067129.1, read on the forward strand.
CCCAGGGAGAACATGGAAACTCCATGCAGACGTGAACCGGGCATCTTCTAGCTGCAAGGCGAAAGTGCCAACCACCAATATACTGTGCAGCCCTAGGACTGAACAATTAATGGAAAAGTTATCAAAATTGCAAATATAAGTTCAATGTCCAAATTACAGAAACTGCAGTTTTTGGATAAAAGTAAAATGTATCATGGCTTAGCATTATAGTGAAGCGTTGTGGTGCTACAGAGATTCCTCAGCCTGCAACTGTATTCTCCGTGCCTTGTTACATTCACACGACACGGAAGTGAAAGGAGTGCTCTGTATGCAAATATTTCATAAAATTCCAAAATAATGAATAACTGTGATCTTCAGTATTGATTAAAATAATTGTGATTATCACTTTGGCCATCAGCAGCCCTATTAAGAGCTTAGGAGAAGATGTTGTCGCCTGATGAATTTACAGAGCAGAATAGCAATGACACAATGTGATGAATCTTTAAATGTTGATCTAAATCTTAAATACAAAACTGAAATAATAAAAAATGACACGGTGCAACTTCTATAAATTTTAGGCAATCTAATCGGATGATTTGTTCTCATCCCGTGATAATAAACATGATATTGTGTGCTACATGAAAGACATCCACGCTACACATGGGACAGCTAGGGCAGTGATATGAAGAACCAAAGACTAATTTCACCCTTTGTTTTTACAGAAATGGACTCTTTCTTTACCCTCTGTGGAGCCAAGTGCCATTAATTCTCATATATTGTCCGATACACTGTAGCATTATTGGAAAACAGACTGAGATGCACCATAGTTTAACTGATCTTATGCTGGAAGGTCTAAGATGTTCTACAAAACAATACAAGAGCTACTAGAAGCTTTGGTACAGGAAATATATAATGCAGATAAGCAGATGTCTTGTATTTATAACGTACTAGGTTTTAGCACGAATAGTAAAGTGTTGATTACGGAGCCTCTGATATGGTTTTATCAGGGCCAATACCAATACCAAATATTGATCATCAAGGAATCTGATAATCAGTATTTGGAACCACTATGCATTTGCAGTACAATCGAAAATCTTGTTTTCAAAGGTTAGAATAATACAAACTGCAGCACAAAGCTTCATTGTTTTAAATGTTTAATTAAAGGACAATTTTTCAACATCAATCCTTCATTGTTAATTGGCTGTTAATCATGAGGTGACCAATCAGTTACAGAGTGGTGACTACAAGCAGAGAGAGGAGGCTGCATCTGTAGCCGATTGTTAGATTAATCAGTTTTATTGGGAATTACAAATAATGACACAGATAATTAGAGAAATGCAAAGTATTAGATTTGATAATCTGCCAAGTTGATCAAAGCTCAACCTGTAGGGCAAATACTTTTCCAAATAATGCTAGATTTTTTTTTCATTTAACTTTATCGTTCAGCAAAAAGGAAAACCCTAAATTAAATCATTGTTTGTGTAGGCATCCTTTGTCTTGAAAGCAGCACCACCACTCAGAGGTGTATTAAAAGTTCTTCCATTCTCAGAGGTTGTCCTGCTGCTGCATGAATGTTGGACCAGTCAGACGCCTCCTTGATGGTATTGCACAATGCAGAATTATCTAAACACAGTTGCCTAAAACCTTTGCACTGTTATGTACAAAGCACTGCTTGAATTCCTGAAAATGGTCACACTTAATAGTTTGACACTTTACTTTTGTGTTGCCAAGACTTCTTGAACAATTATTCAAATTGTGATTCAGTATGTGTTTATTTAGAACTTTTCTAAGTTTAACTTAAAATCTCCGATGGTCCCCCAGTGGGTGTCCTACCTCAAATCCTGGTAGTGCACTGCTTCTCCCCTGTGGTCCCAACACCTCATAATATTTCTTGATTAAGTGCAGACAGTTGTCTTGTTAGACAAAACTTAAATGAAGGTGATCACCTGCCAGGATGTGACATTTAAAATCAGACATCAATTGCTGCCCGCCTGGATACAACTTTAGCATGCACATACACACACAAGCGGAATCTGTAGCTTCTATAATTTGGTTGATTTTTCAGCTTCATCCAATCAGATGTGCTCCTCTTGTATAACTGCATTATGATCAAAGATGGCATTGACACTAACTCATATGTCATTTGAAGTTAAGCCTTGTTTGGGTTATAAAAGGGAATGGAAGCTACGGTAAGCTTGTGTGATGTGTGTGATCTTTTTTTCCACACACACACCTAGGGTTATCACAGTGGAGCTGCATGCTTCTTGTGTAACTGTGTTTACACGTTTAGGGCTAGCGCTGGCACAGGAGCCAGACGAATGTGGTTTATCCAGGGCCTCTCTCTCTCTAAGCCACCTTCCCTTCCATTCAGCGTTGACCTTGGTGCTCACGAAGAGGCAGGGCTTGACCTACATCCACCCCCTTAACTGGAACTAGAACCTCCACCAACCCCCGCCGAATAAAGAGACCTGACACCCTATTCTACTTTTTTTTTCCAACGGCCATTTTCTCTCTGTCTCTGGTCATATTCTGTGCACTTTACAAGATGCACTGTAGCTTCTGCTGTTTTTGCAGCGTGTCTGGCAGCTCGGGAAAGTGGAGCAGCGGACTTCATAGCTCGTCTCCGAGGCACCGACATGTCTGTGTGCACTAGGTCACCATTAGCACGCAGAGACTTAGCACCAAGCTGGTGAGAGTTTAGTGGCAGGTCAACCCTCCTCTGGTTTTTAAAGTGTCAAACTGTGGCTGATGCAAATGAGCACACACGCAAACACATGCAGTCGCTAGTCGCATCTGGTGGGACTAATATTCTTGTATGGGCAAACTGTGTGACACTGGGGTGCTAGCATACGGCACGTTAGTGTTTGGACTTCTTACCCAAGACATGCTGTGGTTTTAAAAGAGCTACAATGTGTAAAATCAGTGTAAATCGCACAGTAACAAGTGGCTCAGAGCGGCTATAAAAAGAGGTAGTGCACTGTAGCTGAAGCAGAATGGTTCAGTTCAGGAAGGTAAAAGGTTTTTAAAAGCTAATAATTAAATGTCAGTCTTACTCCTACAAATATAGCTCTTGAACAGAAGCTAAACAAAGGTTGCTAAGCGACACCAAGGCACCAGTGAGTGATGAGTGATGATTTTTGGCAGGCGCATTAATATTTAAATTAGCAGTCAAAGGTGTGCGTTGATTAGGTATTTCACAATGGCTTCAAACGGGAATCCAACACTGATACAAAGGACGCTGCAGAACTAAGTGTCTGTTTTCTAAATGAATGAAACTCTCAGCTGTTGTCAGAGGAACATGCCCATCGAGCAGAGGCACGGTTAATGTATGGAGGGATTACAAAAGCAATGCATGAGTGAGTGTAGCTTAACGAGGAAAGGGGTTGCATGAGAGCACCGTGCGTGATCTCAGATATATCATGAGCTGTCCTAACCAACACAGAGGCATTCACAGGGACCAGTGTCATGCTACCAGGCATTAGGGCAGCTCCAGGCTCAGTTAGCCCACTAATGCCTCCCCTAGCCAAGAAAGGCTCATAATTTTTCAGGCTGGATGACATGTCATACCTTCATGGGTGTTAAATGACTGCAAAAAGCAGTGTGTACGTCTATGTTTAAATAAGGCAGAGGATCCCATTTAGCATTCTGAGTAAGACATGAGATAATGGCCACCAAGAAGAGCGGATGAAGAAATTGAGAAGTGGACCTGTAGGTGGTGTTTAACCTCAGGAGCAGTTGTTGTATCGAGACATGGGAGGGTTTTTGCCAAATATACAGCAGGCCAGCTGAGGAGGGTCATCTGTGTTCCAAAGGCCACACATCAGCAGAATGCAAGGACTGATCACAGAGAAGTCTGAGTCTGTCTTTTTAACTTCTTTTCTTCCTTTGTTTCCCTCTCTCTCTTTCTCTCTCTCTCCCTTTTACTGTCTCCCTCGATCATGCTCTGCAGAACTCCTTGCACGATCTTAGGGAGGGGGAAAAAAAAAGAAGAAAAGTGGGTCAGGGCGACCTATTTTTTTTCCCACAGTTCACGGAGGCAGAGGGTGGCGGTGTTATCGTCAGTTAGACGAGGAGCAGGGCCTGATGGGGAGGCAGGGCCTTGTCGCGAGACGCAGCCACTCAGAACTGGGTCAGCAGCAGAGGCTACGTCTTGTAAACGGCTTGTCATACCGGGGAGAAAAGCTGCAAATGAACCATAGATTATACGCCCCAAGCTGAGCACTGAGGTCTCTCCTTACTCCCCAACCCTACACTTCAAAAAAACACACGCATATAGTATTAGCCTTACAGTAGCGCAGGAGTATCTGAGGCACTGCCACCGTCTATAAGTTCCTCTCTTCCCCTCTCAATCTCCAGTAATAGCGTTTGATTACTACAGTCAGACCTGACAAGCTCAAAGCCCAAGCCACACATGCTTTTAAGTAAGGATCTTTTCACATTTCTCTTTCTCTGACATACGGGTTGCTGTTTTCTAAATATAGCCCCCTTTCTCCCAGATTTGCTTGACTTTATTCAGGTCAGGTTATTTACTGTGCCAAGTTCAACTGTGGTTTAGAAATGAGCAATACACATGCTTATTCAGCTGCACTGACCCTTTTGCATATTATCTGTGTCAAAGACAGGCATGTGAATTGATAATTTGCTTGCATGTTCTCTCTGTGATATTTTTTCTTCTAACTAGAAATGTGATGAAAAAAAAGCTATTATTTAACTCATTGTGGTGCTGCCAAAACCAGACTGATCACTGATGTTTTTTTTTTAATAAGACTTAGTGGTGGGTAAATTTTGCTCATAATTTTTGGAAAATTGCCCCTAAGCTATGGGAAGGAATTATCCACAGTTAACATATATTTTTGATATTGATTTTGCACTCGCCGTGTCATCGCTCGTTGTTTCATAGCCTTTGTGTCTTCCCACTGTGTCTCAGACAGACAAAGCAGGATAAACACTGGGTTTGATCTCCTCCTCACAAATAATTGCTGTGGCTGTTGTAGTGAGCTAAGACCTTTAGAACTGAAAATCGGGGCTTATTCTGGCATTGGGGTCCGCTTATGGAGCAATGCAATTTTCAGGCAGTAGAGCTCACTCATATTTCACTATGTGGAACAAATCTGCCTGTAATGAATCTCTCAGGACACTGTGGTGCCTCCACAGCGAGTCTGCTTTTGGCTCTTCTACGGGGGGGGATCTGTAGCGGGTCTTTTAATATTTCAACACATTCATCTCCCTGATATGAAAACTAGATATTTGGTTTTTGGTGGGAGCAAATAAACACAGGGTCTCTTAGTGTTTGTGCCGTTTCTACTTCCCTGTATCAGTCCCAGCTAATGCTAATCATGTTGGTTTCGCTCTGTGTAAAAACAGCCTTATTAGCCAAGGTGTCACACTAACAAACATAACATAATATCCTGAGGTGGGGCTAAACATGGCGGGGGATCGGATTAGCGGCAAGACTCCGTGTTAGTCCGCACACCCAGCTCTCCACGGTGCCGCGGCTCCCGAGCCCTGCTACTGCCGGGCAGCAGACCTGTCTAATGTTATTCTTAGCCCCAGAACTTCATGTCTCTGCGCGAAAGCCCCTTAACACTAATTGAGGAGACTGCTCATGGCTCATGTCGCTCAACGGCAGTCTCTGAGGGGGCGTTTGTGTATCACCGTCTGTCTTTCTACGTGTGTATTTGTGTGTGTGAAGGTGAGACATGCTGAGCAGTAAACCAGTCAGAACCTGTACTCAGCCACTCCGGCCAGTGTTGTGTTGGGGCTTTTTTTTTGGTGATAGGGAGCCACCACAGTGCCTTTAGCAGATGGTTTCCAGCAGGCCTGCGTATGACATGTGATAACATTACAGTTTTGAAAGGTCAGGCATGAAGGGAACCAGTAGGAGGCTGGGAGGAGGGCCAGTCTCCCAGTGTCCAAACCTCCTATACAGTCCTCTGCACACACTATGTGTGTTACGTTCAAAAGGAAAGGCCTTTTATGAATTTTCAAACACCCAGTATTGAACCTATTGCTTCTAACAGGGCAATGCAAATATTTACTGTATTACTTGAAGCTTGGTGGCCTGAGTTTCAGTCGCAGGGAGGGTGCTGCAATATTTGCCTGCCGATAAAACCATTCTTTGTGCTTTTATAGTTGACTATGCTCAGCTCTCAGGCAAGGCAGAGTTTGACAGTGCACAACCAGACTTTGGACCATGGACCATGGTGTTTACTTTAGAAAATCAGAGGTCTTCACTGGGACCCAGCAGGTCATCATCAACCTGTCAAAACACTCGGCTCTGAAACGCCACCCCTCTCTAAGTCAGAGAACCTTGATTGGCCGGTAAGCTGACGCTCATGCTTGGAACAGAGGCTGGGATATTTGTTTTGAAGCTACAGGTCACTGTGTGCCAATAGTTCAGAGCATGGCGAGGAGGAAAACAGTCTGGAATTTCCTTGTACGTAAACAACACCTCTGGCGTAGTGGATGGCCGTCTCATCACACAGGTGTATTCCATAAAGCACCCCCCTACTCTCACCCCACCCCAATCCCTTTTCCTGAAATGGCACAGGGCTTGTGCATGAAGGAGGAGGAGGAGGAGGTTTAAAAATAAATCCGCGCAGGCCGGTCAGACATTTTGAAATTCTGTTTCTATCTCAGTCTGATAGAGAGGTTAAAGATACAGCATCCTGATAAATCTCTTCCCACCAGGGGGAACAGATAAGGAGTGGCGTAGATTGAATAAAAGAGCTGAGGAGAAAGGGGGAGGATAGGTGCGGGGTTGGGGGGTAGGAGGAGGGCTGAGATGTCTATCAGGCCGCGTGAAGGTTTTTTTTCTTTTTTTTTCTTTTTTTTTTTTTTGTCTTGCAGATCCAGTTCAAGGGCGCCCGCAGGCGAGGCAGCTCTCGCTCTTGCCGTGCCAACGCTGCCGCTCAAGGTCATATGAGCCAGCCCTGTGACATTAAAGAGGAACAGGAAAGGGGGACGGGGAGGGAGGGGGCAGAGAAACCATCAACCACAGACATGCACACACACACTCGCATGTGAATTGAGTTGCGAGGGGGAAAAGTAGCCTTTAACTTCTCAAGTCTTTCCCATGACTTTCTGCACTGGTGTCTGGGTCTACAGTGGATTTTGTGAGGGCAAGAGCTTTTTAAGGGCAGTAATGAGAGTGTCTTATTCTCTCTGCACAGAGCCAAGAGATGCTTGGCTAACAGCTTTGTAGTTGCCAGCCACACATACAGCCAGTGTTTGTGTGTGTGTGTGTGTGTGTGTGAAGAGAGAGAGGGGAAAAGATGGAAGAGAGAAGAGTCACTGTGATAAACCTCAGGGGAGGGAGGTAGAGAAGAGAAAAAAGGTCTTAAAGTTATTTAAAGGGACAGTGATCCAATGGCAAGTGTTCTTCAATTCTGGGTTAAAGTTAAAGTGAGTTTAAGCTTTAGTGAATTTGACCTCTTTTGACCAATCAGTCTTCACTGCAGAGAGCACAAACTGTTGTACAGTGTAGCACATCAGCAGGTGGTTTCAAATAGGAAGTAGAATTGTGGTCAAACATTCTGGCATGTGGTGCTTTTAACTGTTGCTCTTACTGTAAATCACACTGATTTCCAAGTACAGCTAAGCACCTGCAATGTGAATATACACACATACACATTATGTCAGACCTGCAGAACTATTCTACAGACCCATATTGCTCATCGGAACATCAGTAGGGCGGTGAGCTCAGGGGGGATGTAATCGCGTGACAATAAGCCTTTTTAACACAATACATTTCACGTCATCATATGAAAAGCACAGGGATAGCAAATAATCGGAATGGTGCCTGGACATATGACTTCTGCTGTCTGAGCGGCTTCGTTGCATTGGACACTTGGTTATCACACAATAGTCTTAAATGACTAGAAACAGATGATGACTCTCATTTAGTACATGGGCGCCTGCCAGAAGCAATTAAGTGACAGAAGTCTTTGTCATGGTGCCCTGTTGCTAACAAAACCCCAAAAATGCTCTATGCTTTCCAACTGGAAACTGCCTGAAGTCCCAGTGACCACCTTCTCGGGTGGCTGCAGGGAATTGAAAGGACTCAGAAACGCCCCCACAGTTTAAGTAATTGTTCCTTGTATCATTTTTGGATGGATAAGTCTCGATAATTGGTCGATTTTTAGTAGGATCACAATCGTGATCGTCAACAGGCAGCTAACGTAGTGTTCACTTGTTGTCATAGTTACAGTGATGTCATGCCACTATCGCACAGTGATACAGAAATCTATAACAAATCTGTGGATCCAGACTATAAGCTGCATCACTGCCACAATCTAATCAGTTGTCCTTGTGCCAACCGATCATCACATAGAAGAGGTTCCTGGTGTTACAACCAGCTAGCGTAAAATATATTTTCTCATATGCATTAATTGCTATATTGTAAGTTATGACACATGGGCCTTTCTGACAGGTGAATTGTGATAACTCCTGTCGGATGTTGTTTATTTGTCAAGGACGATACACACTGATGAATTTTGCTGGTACTCAGAGGTTTTTTTGTTTGTTTGTACTCATTGCACTGATGTTCCAAAGTGTCATATTTTTTAATTGTCTATTTTTATATTTGCATTATTAAAAGAGGTCTCTCTTTTGTTGTGTTTTGATATCATCATAGCAGACATGAGCCCATTACGACATACCATCAATAGGGTGTAGGATATACTGTAGTGTGCTCTGGGTGGGCTGACTAGCTCATCCACTTTTTTGTTTACACTGCCGTCATGTGTTCACTCGTCAATCAGGTATCGGCTTGCGGTGCCCATTACACTGTGTGAGAACAATGTCTTGTGCTACAACAGAACACAGCTGTACATATCAGGGTTGCACTCAGGGTAGCAGGGTGCTGTTGTGGGTTTAGAAGCGCCCTCCAGCCTGAGGACATGGGTTCAAGTCCTTGTTTTTGGCGGCATGCTGTACACTACAGTGAACCCTCAGGGGCTGTGCTGTGGAGCTGACCTCTGACCTCAGTGTGAATTGAAAAATGTTTCAGATTCCTGCTTCATATTAATAATAGAATTCAATAATTATTTCATACAGCTCAGTTTACCCTTCAGAGAGTATTATTCCCCCGGACTAGTCCAGTTTTTATCATACTTAGCAAGAAATTAGTAGGAGCTTTTCATCTATTACTTTACATCAATATACAACTATCGGAAAAGAAGTACAAGGTGAATGTAATGAGGGATGATTTTTGGACAGAGATAAGGCTATGTTTTCTGGAACAGAACTAATAGCCCTACTATCATCTAAATTTCCTTGTGGATGTAAAAGTACAGGCAGACATTGTATGAGTCCACAAAGTCAGTCTCCTAGGCCGCTAATGGAGCTGCTTCAGGCTATGCATCAATATGACATCACAGATTACAATCTTTAGACTTTGGGAGCACTTTAGGTACTTTCAGTGCTGGAAGAACGGAGCGAGAACTGGCCGACAAAACACTGAGTCATTATAATAACAATCACAGAGATGGGTGGAGCCGCACAGTGATACAGCCTGACAGAAATTACAAAAGTGTACCCATGGGGACTAGTGAGTCTGTGGGACTTGAGAGAGATTTTGCAGTGACGTTACTAACGGACCTCATCACGTCTTTTGCCTAATGTGCCATCACAGTATTGCTTTTCACATTACAGTGATCCAAAGATTAAAGCATTTATTATTCACATTGTTGCAAAATGCAGTTAACACAGAAATTCTCTCAGTGCATCAAAGTAAACAAAGCTAATGTTGTAAGTTGTAAAATGACTCTAGGGGGAGTCAAATAAATGGTCTATAATGAATGTATTTACTTTGTATGTCTTTTTAATTGAAAAAATCTGCTATTTCTTTCAGTTAAAATGAATAGAAACAACAAATGTACTTTTTAACCTATAATGTCAATACTAGTTAACACTGTTTACAAGTTGATTATTACACATTAGCCAATGAAAATAATTACATTTGAGTCATTGTCAGCAAAAGTAATGTACTTTTCACAGTCTCATTGTATGTTTTTACATTGTATATATCTAATTTTGTATCGCAGATTTTTGCTATATGTAATTTTTTCTTAAAAATTTAAATTATTTTGTAGTAAAATAAGCATTTCCTAGCCTAAAAGACTGAAAACAATACAAAAAATAATATTTAAAATGTATTAAAAGAATATTAAATTGAAATAAAATGCGTATAGCACTGGCTGCTGATTGGTTCGGCCCCCGTAGTGTCAGTCTCCTCTAGCTCCCATGTATAGCTTGCGTTCTGCATCTTTCCTTGTCTATTTCACATCGATATCTGATCGCTGCGCATACTGTTGCTCTGCGGTGTTGTGTTTTTGTGAAAGGAAGTGGTTAGAAGAGTGTGGGAAAGGTTAATAAACGTGGTAAAGGTTTTTAAGAGTGCGTGGAGGGTTTATAAAGCCTTGAAATATACATAAGTAATAAAATAAATATAAAGTCGATACTTTGCGGATTTTCGCCTATCGTGGGGGGTTCTGGAATCTCACCCCCACAATAGATGAGGGACCACTGTATTACTTTTTATCATTTAGTCCAGTGCTGTCAGCTGTACCTTTAAATCACTCTAAAGCCTCCACACCTACATGAGTGCAAGTAGAAAACACCCGCTAGCTTCCTCGTTGACTGCACACAACCATTCAGAAGTCCTGCAGTTTCCCGTAATTTTGAATAAGCTGAAAGAATCCGTTTGAAATGTGTCTTGCTGCTTGTGTAGTGGCAACAATTGTAAGAGACTGCCAAAAGAGTACCGGTTTTTGGTCAAGGTCATCCTTTCTGTAGCCAAAATATTTCCATACAACTGGTGTTGTATTTCTTTTCAAGACCAAATCTTTCTTTTCAGTGCTTCACTGCTGTTCCTTGCTCATTTTGCTGTTCCCATGTGGAGCCTGCATGTCAGCAAGCTCTTAAAACTTTAAAATGTAGTTTTAAAAAGTCTGTGTGTAGAAGAACGGTGAATTTGTCGTAAATGTTCTGTCAGACAGACTTCTTTCAGAAAATGACAGCCATGTGAGTTTTGTTTTTTGAACTGCGATATGTTTGAAAAGGATACAGATGTGTTTGAAAGGCAGAGACACTGAACTGATGTTCAACAACCATCTAACAGGGCATTAGAGGGATTAATAGCTGTACTGTAACTACTGGATTTTAAGGGAGCCCAACAGTGCTAGTGAACAGCACAGGGCTTTATACAGTGCCACAAAATTCAGATAGAAAGTGAGTGTTGATATGTTGGAAAAAGTGGCTCCAAGTACTGAATAATAAATTGACATTCAAATTGCAGCAGAGAAAGTCCTTTCTGTGGAGAGTTGCTCAGAGGATTGCACTGTGTATCCCTTTTGCATGGTTTAACTATAGTAATTTAACACAATATTTGTCTTCTGCCTGCATAGGCCTGCTTTCCATTTTGTATGTGTGTAGGCTGACGATCTAGCGGGGACGATGGGTTTACCCCAGACACCTGTAGCTCAGTGACAGTCTTTCTCTGGGGTAGAGGAGCATATATATATCCCGCCTGTATGACATCTAGTCTAAGTCCCTATGAACTGTACTTTCTACTCAGACGGGATTTACCGGATAAGTGTCGCTCGCACTTGTGACGCAATCCTTTTGAACACTAACCACTCAAAGCTGGATTTAAAGCTCCACTGAACCCTGATGAACTTTGACATTTAAGGTGGAACTATGGCAGAAAAAGAGTGTGGAAAGAGTGTCCTCACCAGCTTAAAACTCCACCGGGAACCAGCCACCGGGGCGTTCAATCACACCTGTTCATCACCCAGCTGGCATTGTACCATTTTGACTCTTTCTTTTGATTAAACGAAAAAGCATTTAGACTAAACAATCAATAGGTACAGGCTTGAGTCCTGAATCGCTCTGGCATAAATCTTCCTGGTGCCTGGCGTGGAGTCGTCTCTGTATCATTTTTGCTGATTAGTTTTCCCATTACTCAAAACAGATGTGTTCGCTGGTGATGAATGATCCAATTATGGGATATTTGTCACCCATTTGATATCTGCTGCTAGTCTGTGACTGTAAAGAATTTCAGTGTGACGCTGCCTCCCCAGTCCACAGTCCACTCCGGCTCGGTACTTGTTGACCAAGCCTTTGGATTTGTTTAAATGGCCAACCGGCCGTCAGGAACAGCTTTCCCTGTGATGTTTTTCCGTCCCCAGTAGCACCAGACGCTTCCCCCTGATCATCTCATCAATCTGGAGGTTGCAGATAAGAGACGCACTAAACAGGATGCTCAGCACTCATGTCATTTTGAGTGAAGTTGCCTGATCATAAAGTTTTATTCAACTGTTGTATCGTCGTAATTCTGCTGACATGCCTCAGATAGCAGTCATACATGTCTAAACTGTGGCTGACCCCCTCCAACTGCTCCACACACACACACACACACACCAAAACAATACACAGACACACAGCTGAAAGGATTCATGTACACCCCCTCAGCCCTCCCACCCCTCTGTCTGTGGACAGTAGGCTGATTCTGCAGCCTCCCTCCCTCTCTTTTTCTCTGCTGTGCTGAGCTGTGTGTGTGTGCGTGTGTGCGTGTGCGTGTGCGTGTGTGTGTGTGTGTGTGTGCGTGTGCGCGTGTGTGTGTGTGTGTGTGTGTGTGACAGCTGCCTAATTGGGCATTCTCCCCTCGTCGGAGCGCCTGCCTCTCCTCTCTCTCCTCCAGCCTGGGCCAGGGCTGCTGACGAATGGCAGCGGATTACAGATGAGGACACGGTGACCCGCCTGACCTTGCTGCACAGCCGCGGGGGAGGGAGGGGGTGAGGTGGGGGTGGGGGGGGTGGGGGGGGGACGGCAGAGCGCTAGAGGTGGGGCGGACGGGGTGCTAGGACTGCAGAGAGAGAGAGGCAGTCGTGGGATGGGGGTGTTGGCGGTGGGCATAGGTGCGGGAGTGGTGACGGTGGGGGCGGGGGGGGAGGGGGCGGGGATGGCGTCAGGTCAGCGGAGGATGAGGTCGCCCGAAGGTGGGTGAGATATGGGGACGAAGGGGGGGCCGTTTGCCAGGTGGCCGGGCAGGCAGGCGGGTGATCAGGCGAATGACAAGAGTGTCACATGACGGTGCCACCCCCCCCACATACACACACACACACACACACACAACCCCCCTCCTCCTCCACCCATGTCAGTATGTCAAGGGCACGAGCCCCCGCTGGCAGCCGTCACTGCGGCATTTCCCCCCGCGTGCACATACACACACTTTTATTTATATATTTATTTATTTCCTCTCTTCCCCTCCTCCTCCTCCTCTCCTTCTCCTTCTTCTTCTTCTTCTTCTTCTTTTTTGCTCTTCTGTTCTTCTTTACTTTTTTTATGTGTCTATCAGACGAGCAGCTTCTATATGACTGCTGGCTTGCCTCCACACACCCCCGGGCCGCGATGTGGTCGGTCAAAAGGAGGCGGCGGGTCCTTGAGTGTGGTGAATTTTAATTTCTGTGCGCACTATAGATATTTCCATGCCCCCGCCCCCCACCTTCCTGCTGTGCGTGTGAGACTGCCAAGGTGAGGTTGTGTCCTCTTGTTAAGAGCGATTAATGGCACTCGTTATGTACATAATGAAATATCCCTGCTGATGCATAGGGTGGCGTTGTCTCTCTCTCTCTCTCTCACTCTCACTCTCTCACTCTCTCGCTCTCTGACACACACACACACACACTCCGATTGCCTGCATTTCTATGTGTGTGTGTATAGTGTAACATCGTGGATGCTTTGTTACAGCCTCCAGGCAACTCCAGTATGTGTTTGATATGGTGTATAGACCCCCCCTTGTAAGCCATCTCTCCAAATGAGAAAGGAACGGGAATTAAGGCCCTGTCAATTCACAGTCGAGTTTGTTCCTCTTTTTCGCTTTAGATGCGCACAACACTGCAGCTCCCTGCGTGACATGTGTTCTGAGAGATAGAGATGGGTGGCTCACCACTGAGTCCCGTTTTGACTGGCGGAGTAAATTTAGATCTAATCTTCTTGTGTGTGTTCTTTTATAGCCCGAGAATGTTCACCTAACATCAGCTTTTAAGTTGACCTTGTTGTGTTGTTTGCTCGTCTGAGGCTTGTGTGTATGTGTGCGTTTCTAGGACAAGACGCTGCTGGCTTCCCTATAGGTTTTTATTTTGATCTGGTTGTGTGTGTGTTTGCTTGCGCGAGGGTGTGTGCGCGCGCTAACACCATTCAGTGCCTGAGTCAAGCTGTGCAAGCTCTTTTAATCCCACGCCCCGGTGCACGTAGGCTTGATTAGTGGCAGCAGTTATCTGTGCAGAAGACAGCCCGCCCTCCTTTAGCATTTGGTCAGGTCTGGGGCACTGGGGGGGTGTCAAGTCATGAGAAAGGTGAACGAGGAAGGAGAAAGGCAGAGGGGGCAGCAGCGGAGGGATGGCTGGAACGAGGGAAGAGGGGAGGGCTGAAGCCTGATTAGTATTCTAAAGGAGCACTCCTGCCAGTAGAGCAAATTGATTACTGCACTTTACCTGTATCAGCCTCCACAGCTAAGGATGACAAGGTACGGGAGCATGATGTGTGTCTGCATTCACCTCCCAACCACAGCAGAATAGGTGTGTTAGCATTTGACTTAGTGTGCCGCTTTTTTGTTACTTTGCTGAGCACTTTTTTTTTTTACTACGTTTACCGCTGGATAGTGTTCCCTCTCTTCTCAATCTCCTTCATTACAGTGAAATAATATGCCTGTTGCAGTTGGGTGCTGGCCTTGTCTATCTCTCTCTGTGTCTGATTTAATAGTCAATGGCTGACTGAGGGAGGACAGACTCGTTTCCTGTGAGCCTTGGCCCCTTGCTTGTCTGCATTTAAGCTGACAATTAGCAGGTTTCTATTGGTTACAGTGAAGGCAACCTGATCAATTGCGGAGCAACAAAAAAGTGAAATGTGGTGATTTTTTTTCTTGGTTTTAATTTCCATCAACACCTTGCAAATGAAGGGTTGAGTTGTGGTGTTGATGCTCCAAATTCCTGCCTGTTTTCATTCTTGCTACTCAATCAGGGACTGATTACACCTGGGCTGCCAGGTGAAGGCAATTAATTTCAATTAACCTCTGCTTAGAGAGAAAAGCAGCAGTAGTCTGAGTAATGACAACAACAATTGAGACCCACTGCCTTGAATTCCTGTGCTCATCTGCCCCTCGACTTTTTTTCAGGTGACTCAACGCAATATGTAAAAAACAGTAGCTCCATCTTCAAATACCTGTTTTTTCATTTTGTAGGCCAGAACATGTCTTCCAGTGTGAAATTTAAATTCAAAGCCAATTACACTGATCAGTTCAGCCTGTCAGTTCCGTGCACTGTGTTGTCAATAGTCAGTGGCTACTGCAAGGATTTTTATATTCACTGCATGTCAGCGGCCTGACCCAAATCATGAACCTTCCATTCATTGATAGAATGCAACTGATGGAAGTTGATTAAGCACAGTTTTATCGAATGCCCCTCTTTTAGAAGCATCCAGCCTAAAAGTGAAAGTGTGTTTATTGTGTCGACGTGATTAACAGGTTATCAGCAGTGATCTAAAGGCAGAGAGACAAACGCTCCTCACGCGGCACCATACACCTGATCACTGTCGCGCTTGCATTACGTTGCCAAGATCCATTAGTTGTATCCATTAAGTTGTTTATTACACTAATAGGTGAATTGTGTCTTTTCCAAATGCTCAATTAAAAATGGCTGGTGTAGACTTTCTCTAGCGGGAAAGTAACACGAGGATCCATCACAAGCCTGACGTATATCTCAAGTCATGTTTTATAACCTAAATTTTGAAATAACTTCCTAACCAGGACAGCTCATCTGCAAAATCGTGGACAGACAAAGAGCAGCTCAGACTGGGCCTCACTTCTTTTTAGTTCCTGCACTGAAGTGACCCTGCTGTAGTTAGTAAGAAGTGCAGCCCACTGTGTGTTAGCTGTTAAGACTCATCGCTGAGGGGAAGGCTTAAATATAAGGAGGAGGTCAAGCTAAATAAAGTGTGTTTTGCCCTGGTGTCTATAGGATATGGATTTATCTGCGGTTCAGTGGAGATCATGGTGATCTTGGCACACACCAAGAAAAGGACTTTTAACTCTTAAATAGAGAGTTTGTTGGACATTTTAACACCTTAACTTGCTGCTGTATTTATGCCTTATAGAAAAATGTATTAGATCTTATTTTTGTATCTGTTTTCATACATTCTCTTTGTTGTATATCTTATTTTAAAACAGGCAGGGCTGCAGCCTAATGAGTTTTTCCTTTTTGGTTATTGTTTTACTTGACAAAATCTGTAAAATGAAGAAATGAACACAGGATTTATCACAACTTCTTGAGACCAAATTGAGCCTGCAGATGTCTTATTACATCTGAGAGTCTGAAGTCAACAATTATCGATATTTTACAAGATTTGTGCTTTAAAAATGCTTGAAAGTATTGTTTGAGTCATTGTTAATTATTTGTCGGCAATATGGTTAACTGCAAAATCCTCTCAGTCTCAAAGTCTACAGTCAGGAAAAGCTTTGACAAAAAGAAGACAGTAGCTCATATTTCCAATATTTCTGAGCCTCTTTAGCACTTCACCATTTTTTAGTCATTTATCTCCATATCTTTTAGAGATGGAAATGGACTGTTTTAAAAGACAGGCAGTGTGTCTTACAATTTTTGTGTTGGATCTAAAGTTTCATTTTTTTATGAAAAGTCACAGCAGATAGACATGCCTGCTTTTGCGCTTCTCTCTATTTCCAACACTAGCCCTTTGTCAGGTGTTGGTTAATTTTTTAAACTCGGATCCAAAGTGGTGTGTCACATCCTTAGTGCAGCGCGGGCCACCACTTTACTGAGATCATCCTTCAGCTCTGTCACTGCCATCTCGATGAACATGCATACAGAAAGGGCAGTGAATGCGGCATTTAGGATCTGGGTTTTGAATGTTGTTTTGCCTGACAAAAATGGTGAAACATATACACTGTCAGTCAAATGTTTGGACACGCCTTCTCATTCAGTGTTTTTTCTTTCTTTTTTTTACAACTTCCTACATTGTAGATTCTCACTGAAGATATCAAAACTATAAAGCAAGATATATGGAATTATGTAGCAAACAAACAATTGTCAAATAACTCCAAATATGTTTTATATTTTAGATTCTTCAAAGTAGCCACCCTTTGCTTTGATGACAGCTTTGCAAACCCTTGGCCTTCTCTCGATGAGCTTCATGAAATAGTCATCTGAAATGGTTTTCACTTCACAGGTGTGCCTTGTCAAGTTAATTTGTGGATTTTCTTGCTTTCTTAGTGGGGTTGGGACCATCAGCTGTGTTGTGCAGAAGTCAGGTTGATACACAGTTGACAGCCCTACTTGACAACTGTTAGAATCCATATTATGGTAAGAAGCAATTAGCTGAAAAAAAAAGAGAAACAACAGTCCATCATTACTTTAAAAACTGAAGGTCAGTCAGTCCGGAAAATTGCAAAAACTTTAAATGTATCCCCAAGTGCAGTCACAAAAACCATCAAGTGCTACGACGAAACTGGCTCACGAGGAACGCACAAGACAGGAAGACCAAGAGTCATCTCTACTGCTGAGGATAAGTTCATCCGAGTCACCAGCCTCAGAAATGCCACACAGAGTTCTAGTAGCAGACAAATCTCTATGTCAACTGTTCAGAGGAGACTGACCAATCAGGCCTTTATGGTCAAATAGCTGCTGAGAAACCACTACCAAGGAAAAGCAACAAGCAGAAAAGATTTGTTTGAAACACAAGAAATGGACATCAGACCAGTGGAAATCTGTGCTTTGGTCTGATGAGTCCAAATTTGAGATCTTTGGTTCCACCACCTGTATCTTTGTGCAACGCGGAAAAGTGAACGGATGGTCTCTACATGCATGTTTACCAACGTGAAGCATGGAGGAGGAGGTGTGATGATGTGGGGGTGCTTTGCTGGTGACACTGTTGGGGATTTATCTAAAATTTAAGGCACACTGAACCAGCATGGCTACCACAGCATCCTACAGCGACATGCCATCCCATCCGTTTTTTCGTTCAGTTGGACCATCATTTATTTTTCAACAGGACAATGACCCCAAACACACCTCCAGGCTGTGTGAGGGCTATTTGACCAAGAAGGAGAGTGATGAGTGCTGCATCTGATGACCTGGCCTCCACAGGCACCTGACCTAAACCCAGTTGAGATGGTTTGGGATGAGATGGATCGTAGAGTGAAGGCAAAAGGGCCAACAAGTGCTCAGCATCTCTGGGAACTCCTTCAAGACTGTTGGAAAACCATTTCAGTTGACTACTTCATGAAACGTATGCCAAGAGTGTGCAAAGCAGTAATCAAAGCAAAGAATGGCTATTTTGAAGAATAAAATCTAAAACATGTTTTGACTTATTTCACTCTTTTTTGTTTTCTACATATTTCCGTATGTGCTCATTCATAGTTTCGATGCCGTCAGTGAGAATCTGCAATGTAAATAGTCATAAAAATAAAGAAAAAAGTTATCAAATGAGAAAGTTTGTCCAAACTTTTGACTGGTAGTGTATGTCATATCAAATTATGGTCATATTAACGTACTTTGTCAGCATATAAATTAGTCATAAATTATTGTGTCTTATATGTGTATATGTGTCTTGTCCTGGCCCAGTGGAATACTTAAAGTTATGTAGGACACCTGATTTTAAAAACAGCTTTTCAGACTTTGTTATTGAAGCAGCAACAGGCTTACAAGTATTCCATTACAATCTCCAGTGTAACTGATAAGGGTCATCTGAGCTTAATAAATAGTTAAAATTAGTTTTGCCCAGTGTTTTGTTTGAATAGGAATCACATTGCAACATAAGCTTAAGTAGCTGAGGAGGGTGTCTACAGCTTGCATTTGGGTCTTCGCCAGGTTGTGTAACAAAAGGGTGCAGGGTGGCATAAGGTCCTTTGGGGTGTCAGGATGGCAGGTATACTGCCGCTTGTTTTATCAGTGTTATCTAAGGCCCTCGCCTCGTGGAGTTAAAGTATAGTTAGCAGCTGCTACTCCGTTTTCTCCTACCAGAGTTGGCTTTTTCAGTTATTAAATGTCACTGTGCTTTATTTGTCTTGATGTCTGTGCCATCTGCACCTTGTCTCTGCATGATGTCCTTTAAATACTTAGTTAAATAATAAGCTAGATTCAACTTACAGATGCATAGACATGTTGTACCACCCTCAAACTTTCATTTAAGGGTTGTGAATATTCAGAGTGGAGTTGTTTTTATGGTTGCAGCAGCTATATCTGTGTGAGCGCTGGGTCAGGCATCGGGGCCAGGTGAAGGACTAATCTTAGTGAAGTCTCCTGTTCACTGGCATGAACTCAGCCCTGCCCTGCCAACTGGACTGGTGCTGCTTGAGAGATTTTCCCAGAAAAGGTTGCACATAATTGTTTTATACTTTATTGGGTTAAATGGGTCTAATTGATTTAAAAGATTCCTTTAATTGTGCAACTTTGAATGGGATTGCATTCTTGTCGAGGTAAAAGGAGAGAAAAAATAGAAATGATGTTTTTGATGATTCTAATGGAATGTCCCTTCACAACCCATTGTACCCTGTAATATCATTCTCCAACCTCACTCAGAGCAAGCATTAGGATGATTTAAAAACTAGAAAGTAGGTCAATGGGAGCCTTATGAAAGGCAAAATGATAGCAGATATGTCCTCTTCTTTTTCTTTCACTTGGACCTTTGTCACACACTGTAATACTCCAAACCATCTTAAATTACTCACAGTAAAAAGAAAAAGCAGCACTCTTTTTAACCCAATAAAGTCAGACATCTTGCTGACTCACAGCAATAGCTGTCTTAGAGCTGATGCCAAGGATATTATGGAAATGATTCATTAAAGGCCAAGGTTTTTAGCTGGTTTTATCCAGCTTTCAGGGCAGCCTTACAGTGGGACATTTGATCTCAATTGCAAAGTGGCCCATTTCCCTCAGACATCACCACTGCAGTCTGTTTCAAGGGCCGAGCTCTGCCTTTTGGCGTGCTGGCCATGGGGCAATCAGCTGTTCCTATTTCCAGCACCAGTGTTTACAAATGGAAAATGTGTGTTGTTTCGGGAGGGAAATGAGCACCATTTTGGACAGACGATGCGAGCAGAAGATTACCTCGGAGCCCAATAGAAATGAATCAGGTATAGATTGATGACAGCCACGGCTCATTAAGAAAGAGTGTGTGTGTGTGTGTTTAATTGATGCACTAATTCTCAGCCACTCAGGAAATGGCCCTTGGGTGGGTCTTTCAAATGGCACACAAATATTTACTATGGACACAAACATTTTGGTAAGCACATCCATGCAAGCCTGGGCATGTAAGGTAAAGGGAGAGCGTGTCCAGGTCTGTGATACAGTGCAGTGATATCATCGTTGCATTGGCTAGTTATGCTGGGTCCTCTGCCACTCAGCTGGGCTCTGAAACACTTAGATGACTCATCAGTGTGCATGAATTCCTTTATGCTTTCTCTCTCTCAACCCCAGGAACTCTTTGTACTGATGAGTACAGATGAAGTTAAAATACGCCCCCACCATCCTCATCAAGGCCAGATGCAGGCCAAGAACTTTGGCACTCTGCTCCCATTTTGTCTGAAGTCTGAACTGTTAGCAGTCATTTCACACTGTCCCTCACAGTCAAGTGCTCTGAGTAGGATGCTTTTTTCCCACAGGATAGCCTGTGCTACTTAACACAAGAGGTCTGACTTTTCTGTATTCGTGTATTACATTTCCTTTATGTGGGGTACATCCATGGGTTTCAGTGTGCACATACGGGGGCGTGTGTGCTATGCATGACTTGTTTGGTCAATGCATCCCAAGAAGTGGGTCAGAGTGCCCTAGTTCTCATTGTGTGGGCGTGCATGTTTCTGTGTATTGCATTTCAGTGTTATTTTGTCCTGATTGACTTATCTGCAAAACGTTTTCTTGCTCTTGCTCTCCTGCTGTTCAGAAGCATGTTATTCTCTTGTTTACCTTTCTCAAGGTGAACAAGAGCTTTTAATTCAACTTTCCTCTGGTGCACTCATTCACTTGTGGAAGGCTTGGAGCAACTGCATTTGGTCAGGTAGCTTATGTTTTGTCTTATTTAATCATGTCAGGCCATATTGAATTTACAAATAGCGGTCACGCCGCATGTGTAAGTGAGCTACCCTGTTGAGTATGTGCAGCAGGGCTGGGCTGCAGATTACATGATATAATAGTGTTTAGGCATCGCCTCTCCTTTTAAATTCCGTTAACCTTGACTCCCCTTAAATGCAGGGAGAACACATCTGCCAGGCTGGTGTCAGACATTAGTAATACACACCGCTCAGGCAGCATTGTCACTTTTTATTAACGCCCAGAGCTTTGCATGGACACCAGCTGTTGCATCAAGTGGAAAAGCCTTGGCGGCATGAATGACCTTGACTTTAACTGCCACTCCTTTGGCTCTTCCCCTTTTAATTCTTTTGTTTGGTCTCATACATTTTAAATGGCTTAAATGGATTACCATTCCTGACGATGAAGGTCATTTAGAAACTCACTTTTTTTGTCAGATAGAAAAAAGCCTGTATTATCAGCACGTGTGTTCATGCCTGTGTCAGATCGGGGGGTGGGGGGATGGAGGGAAGGGAGGAGGTGTAATCTGGAGGTCAGTGAGGGGAATGAAGCACACATTTTGAGATCTAATTCGGGACATCTGCATTGGCACATTTTGTCAGCCTTCTGGTACTTCCATGTATCTTAGGTAGCGTCTGGGAGTGCAGTGACCTTTGCTGTTCCCGGTGTCTTTTAAGCACCAGAGGACTGAAACAGAGAGAGAAATAGATGAAGAGTCAACCAGCCAGGGGATGATGAAGCCTCGCCCCTCCCCATCACTTGCCCTCCCTCTTGCATGTGCGTGGCTGACTGTAGGGGTAAAAATCACTTTAGAATGGTGCCTGCTCTGTCATTGGCTGACATTGTCAAGGATAATGGATAATCACCACAGAAACCGTAGAGCAGCTCATTGGTGCTGTGGTGTCCCACAGTGGGGGAGGAGGGTGGAGGTCAGGCTTTTTGGGTGCCACCACCGATGAGATGACATGTTAACAGATGTGTAAGGTCATTTTCAATGTATACACCAGGGGAGATAATGTAATAGTAATGCACACATCACACATTCTGAGAGAGGAAAGGAGGAGGGCTGTATGCTTTAGGGGCTCAGCATAGAGGACAGCTTTCCCTATATTAAGGTCATTTATTTGTTAACAGTGCTTTGTCACTGAGGAGAACATATTTTTTCTTGCCCTTGCTGTAGCAGGGCTTTTTGACACCGGCTCTGTCATTACATGTCTCTCAAGAGCTTGAAGGTCCTCACTTTGTTTAAAGACTAATTCATACTTTCTATGAGATAGTGAATGCAGTAGCTCTTTAGTATATAAATTAATATATTGCAGTGTCATAGTGTCCCTGTGCTGCCTTGTCTGCTCTGTATAGAAGTGTCTTTGGGCAAAAACATAGACAAGGTCAACTGTAATTCCAAAGGTTCACTGCCAGCAGCGGAGAGATTAACAGAATTCCCCGTGTTGAAACTGTGTCAGTGTTTCTTTCACATTTACATTTTTTCTTTCACTAACTGGGGGGATGAATCGCAGCATATTAGTTGTTATACCAGGCTATGTCGAAGGTGTATATGTGCTCATGTTTCCTGTGCTGATCAAACGTGGTGTTACAGGCCTTTCCATTATAATTGCGTTAAGCTCACTGGCGGGAAAATAGTCCTAATCCTGAGCATCTAAGATTAGCATGACAACAGACGTCAGATGGCCCAATGTGACCAGGTTGGCTTTTGTTGTTGTCAGATTTGGGTCAACAGCTTAAAGATGGCCTTGAACTGTAATTGATGCTGATGGGCCAATCTCAGTTAAGATATTCTGTTCTGCATGGTGCCCCACAGTCTGAAGAGTGTCTTCGACCCCTGGACCTTTGCTTTGAAAAGGTCTTAAAATTGTCAAGCTGATTGTTTTCCTACTGCTGCTCAGACTTAATTGTGCACTGATCAGCTTAAATCCAGCTTCTAATCCCAGCTCATTTCCAAGGTGGCATTAAAAGTGCCACCTTGTTGCCCTTACTGTCATGACAACCTGTGGACCTTGGCCACGGGGATGGATTTCAGCCTGATTAGAAGCCTGCTGCCTTGTTGTTTTTGGCCCTTGCTACTGCTCTCTGTGAAGTATTTAGGCTGGTGGCTGTGTGGGTTGCCATGGCCTTTCGTCATAATCAGAGGCTGCTGTCCTGTCGTGTGACCTGCTATGTCGGTCCACTCAGCGGACACCAAAGGTGAGGACGGCATCGCGAAAGGACACGGACAGCAGCTGAGGCGAGGTGGAAACTCTGTATTAATTAACCTTTATGGGATGCAGCCAGGACTGTCGGAGGTGTCCTGTATCCACGGAAACCACGCTGACAGGGTTCAGAGCAGAGGTCTCCCAGGGCAGCACTGCTGACACTGTCATGGCAACTGGCACAATGCTCACCCCAGTGTCACCGACTCTGCCCTCCTGACAGTGGTGTGGTGTGACAGGTGCACCTGATCCTTAAGCCACCCCACCCCATAATACACACACACACACACACACACACACACACACACACACACACACACACACACACACACACACACACACACACACACACACACACACACACACACACACACACACGACAGCTGAGTGCAGCTTGTCTGTTAGTTATATCCTTGCTCTGATTCTCAACAGCATTTGTACTGTACCTTTAAATACCACTCACATCGTATTAAGTCAGTTCAGATTTTGCTCCTCTCTTTTGATTTAAAAACAGTTCAGGGTCAAAAGAGCTAAGCTTGGTGATGGATTTACAGCTGGCCAGGTGTTAATGAAGATAATGCAGTAGTGAGGCTGTCCGTATACATGTCATATCTATGTCTGTCTTTGTGTACTTATTCTCTCTTGTGTTCAGGCATGAAGGCTTAAATGCTTACTTGTGTGCATGTGGGTGAGTGGGTGGGTGGCTCTTGCTTTATGTAGACCGAGGGTTGCGTCGTGTGAGATGCTGCTCAAGTGCATAAGGAGCAGGAGGTGGTGGGGTGGGATAATCCACTGAAATGACAAGCTGCATAAGGAATTATTCACAGCTCTCACAAGGCCCTTCACTTTTGAAAGACATCGCTGTGAGGGGCTTACTGCTCAGACCTGAATGTTTTCAAGGTAGTGGGCTTGAATTTTCAATTTGGATCCAATCAGGCCTAATCTACATTTGTCGTCTGTTCGGTGGCTGTGAGGGGCGAGTGCAGAGAGGAGAAGGAGCCGTGTGCAGTCAATCTGAAATGTTGCTAAGTAACAGAGATGGCAGACAAGGTGGTGAAATGAATGTGATATAGTGCTGTGCAAATCCCAGCTTCTCACATGGTTTTTCCTTTTTCTCTTTTTTCTTTACCCAACCATCTCCCCTTCCCTCTTTTCTCTCTCTCTCTAACTCCCATAGGTCCCCCGTGTGAGATCTGCAAAGCTGAGAGGCGCCACTGACAGAACCACAGCCAGGCCTGAGGACAGACATCCCAAACATCCACAGCCACGGAATGTGTCAACATCTTTGTGGTGAAATCCCGCTGACTCCTCGCTTGCTACTCACATAAGCCTGGAGCTGGGCCTTCTGGGATCCTACGGTGTTTAAAGGCATACAACAATGCCTGGGAGGCCCACCTGCCCCAGATTGCCTCCAACCATGGTTGCTGTTTCACCACAGTGCTGACTGTGCCCACTATAGAGAGGGTTTACATCAAGCTACTGTATCCTTCAGCCCCTCTGCATATTCACTCAGTGCAACTGCCTGCCCTCTTTTTGGTATTTAGGAAGTACATGCCACTGTCAGCCAGATGACCTAGTGGACATTTATTTCCCAGTAGCAGTGCTGAGCCATACGAGGGGATCCTACTATTGAACATGACTCATGGGGAGGAGCCTGGCCCTGAGACACACAAGGATTCAGCTGTTCTAACTTATCTGGAAGGTTTACTGATGCATCCAGTAGTGGCCGGGCCTGGGGCCACGGCGAGTGGGAGGTCAGAGGGTGCCCACAGCAATCAAGAGCAGGGTGACAAGGTGAGCGGGTCCTTCCAACTGCCCAACCATGGCCCCACAGCTCCCAAGACTGGAACCAATGGGCCCACACTAGGTTCTTCACAGCACCTGAAGAAGGCCCGCTTACTCCGTTCTGGAGCCTGGAATGATCCAGGGAACCAGCGGATGAGTTCACCCCCAGCGGAGCTGAATGGCCAAGGGGGAGGCCTGCAAAATGGAGCATTAGAGGGATCTCCTCATGCTGGAGAGAGCACCCTGTTGGCTTCCCTGCTTCAATCATTCAGCTCACGGCTTCAGAGCGTGGCAATGTCTCAGCACTCTAATAAGCCCCCCAGTGAGTGTTCCTCTCCATCCAAGGCACCCCCTGCAGACAAAGAGCCACTTCCTGTATATGGGACCGCCTCAAGTCGCTTAAAGGGCCTAATGAGGAAGAGCAAACTTCAAAATCACAGCAACACACCTTACAGTCGCCGCGTACACAGTCAGGACAGACCCCCTGAATCACCTCGGTCAGCACACAGCGCCACTCCTCCTGCCGCTCCTACAGCTGCTGAATCCGTGTCCTGTGCGGAGCGTCTGAAGGCAGTGGCCAACATGGTGAAAATTCGTTCTAGTCCAGCACCTTCGCCCAAGCCCAGTGTGGCCTGTAGTCAGCTGGCCCTGCTGCTGTCCAGTGAAGCCCATCTCCAGCAATACTCCAGAGAGCACGCACTCAAAGCCCAGCTCTCAGGAAGATCTGCCAGTGAGAGACTAGCTGCCATGGCAAACCAGCAGCATGGCCAGGACAAAAGGCCACCTAGTGTGGGAGGGACTCTACCCGGAGCTACAGACACACTTAGCTCCTTAACAACTCAAAATGGAATGACGACAACAACCACAATAACAACAACACTCCCTCGAACGGCCCTGTCCAGTCCACAGAGCCCCTCTTTACTGCGTGGCCACAGCCAAAGCTCCCCTCCCACTCCCCCACGTGTTCCAAGCCACAGTCACAGCCAGCCACCTAGAGAGAAGCGAGCCTTTGACTCACGTCCAACCCGACCCCCCCAAACATGCAGTAGCCTACTTCTGCTGCTACTGAACAACCACAACAACCAGAAGCAGCTGACCAAGAATGGACACCTAGAGGACAGCTGTGGCATCTTGCCACCAAGCGGCTCCTCTTCAGTCACATCAGACAGTGAATGCTCCACACAGGAGAGGAGCCTGACCAAGGACAGCAGTGATGCAGAGAGTTCCTATTCAAGTTGCTCTCCTATTGACCTCTCCATGAGAAGCCGTGTCAATATACAAGACACAGGGCCCAAAACTACAACCCCTCCTTCCACCTCTACCTTCTCTTCTTCCACCACAGTGTTTTCCTCTACCCCGGTTGCGTTCTCTCCTCAAGCTTCTGCTCAGCCCTCCACCACAACTTTTTCACCATCCTCTACTGCTGTCTCCTCTATTTCCACTGCTCTCTCTTCATCTTCCTCCTCTTCTATCTCTACCTCTTCCTTGGACAAACTCACAGAATCTTTAATAAACAAGTGGAAGCCAGAGCCATCAGGATCAAAGGTGTCCAAGAACAAGGAGCCTGAAATGAGCCCAGACCTAAAATCCCACCCCAAGCTCACACTTATGCAGCTTCTTCTTGAGCGCAGAAATAATGAGATGGTTAATAAAAGCGCAGCTAACCAAGATTTGCCACTTGATATAACTATGGCCACCATGTCTCGAACCCAGCAAAAAGGACTGGTGCCTTGGGAAGAGACCAGGACAAAAAGCCCCATAGATAGGCCTGTAGCCCCGGCTCAGCCCCTCTACCCCCTTAGTCGTGACCCGAGTGGTGCATTATCCCCATTTTCCTATCCCTCCCCCAATGTCCAGTCCAGCCCGTTGGATTTGTGTAAGTCTAAAGCCTTCCCTGCTGAGAAAGCTTCAGAGCCTGCATTCAGTGCCAGTAAACTGTTACAGAATCTGGCTCAGTGTGGCACAGCTTCTTCCTCCCCACCCATCCCCTCCGGCAAAGGACTGGGCCAGGAGGTTGATGCCAACAGGCCCCTCGCCCTTTTAGAAAGGCTCAATGCTCCAATCCACAGGACCACCACCACTCCACTCTCGGAAGGAGCGTCAGGCAGTGGCACGCCTTTCAGTCGGAAGGGAGCTTCTCCTCCTTCATCACAAATTGAGAACCTCTTAGAGAGGCGCACTGTTCTGCAGCTCCTTCTAGGAACGGGCTCAACTACTGCTACAGTTAGCCGTAAAGATAGGCCCAGTGGGAGTGGCAGGAGAAGTGTAGAGGTGGCAGGGGGATGCTATGAGAAGAGCCCTGGGGCCTCCATCATCTGTGACAGCTCAAATGGTCCCCCTTTGGATGTAAAGGTCAAATCAGAGCTCGCAGAAGAGGTAGGGCCATCGTCTGCCATGTCTGAGGATTTGAGTGACAGAAAGAGACTGAGTGGCTATGAGAAGAATAGCCCCCTCTCAGATTCTCAGCAGGACTTAAAAACAGAACCACGGCCTGCAGAGGTCATAGCAAAATATGGCCTCCTCAGCCAGCTGCTTAAGCAACAGACTGCTACCTACTATACCAGTGCTGCTATGCAGACTGAGACACAGCCCAGACAGGTTAAAGAGGAACAGAGGGAGTATCCAAGCCCCAGTCCTAAGAAAAGACGCCTCTGCTCTGATCAGACAGATAGTTTTAATAATATCAGCTCTCCAAGAGTAGTGGATAGAGGTGACACAAACATTTTTGCCTATTCTGCTGTTCAGGTAGAGTCTGACCAGCAGAGGAGTCTGAAGGAAGAGGAGGCTCCACCAAGGAGCCCACCAAGTGAAACCCTCACCAGAGAGAGCCGGGGCTTCAATGTGCTCAAACAGCTGCTGCTCTCTGACAACTGCCTGAAGGAGCTGTCCCAGCAGCCCCGGGGGGCACCCAGTCCTTCCGTCCTGCAGGCCAATGGCAAGGCAAATGGCAGCATTCTCAGTCAGCCTGCCCATAATCATAGCTTCCTCCACTTGCCCAGCTGGCATCCCCATGGTTCCCTCAACTCAGGGCTTCCGAGTAATCTCAGACCACTGCCCACCCCTCCTGCAGGTGACAGCCCTATCCGCAGCCCCTGGAGTCGCCAGCCAGCTCCGTGGCCGGTCACTCAAAAACGGGACCCCCCTACTCTAGTCAAACAGGAGCCTGAGAGCCCTGTGCGGTGGAGTAGTCAGGAGAACGAAGAGGAGGAGGAGGAGGAGGGTTGTGACTCAAACCCGGACTCTCCGCGACTCTCACGTTCTAACCCCATCCTGTATTACATGTTGCAGAAGGGCAGCATTCAGCTGAGGAAGGAAGTGAGGGATCAGGGAGAGGGAGCCCAGTCTGTGGTCAGAGTTAAAGAAGAGCCAATCAGTGACATGCATGCCTATGAACGCAGTCTGAGCTCCACCCCTCAATCACCGACCCACAATGACAAGCACAGCCATGAGAGCCAGGGGCTGAGCCAATCATCTGAGTAGAAGTTGTATCAACTACAGAAAAATACAAAGCTGAAGCAAATTCATTGACTCTTTTTTTTCATTTTGAAGACTTGCCAAATTGGTTTGATGAGACAATTAACTAAGAATGCAAAGTGATTTTTTTTTTTTTTTTTTTTTTTTTTGTGGAACAGAGCAAGCTCAAGTTCAAGTGCATATTTGCATTGCTTTCTCAATTTTGAATACTGAGGTCATGGAATGGTACAAAACAGGTCTACCTTAGCAAAATGATTAATTGATACAACCAAAACTGTGCAACTGTCACAAATGTAACCTTTCCCGTCAGTGATTATCATTCCCTACATATTTGATTTTGTCAATTATGGAGTCCTCCTTTACAATTCGTTCTTGTTTTACACTTACTATTTGTGTCTGAATTGCACACATATCACTATTCCATGTCCTCTTTGTTTCCTGCCATAAAACATTTAGAAAGAACATTTCAAGCAACATTTATTATTGATGACTCCAAAAATGTTAGTGCTCAGTTCAGTGGACATTTATTTATTTTCTCCATAGACAGAGTCCCATCAATTTTAGATAAGATTCAAAATAAAGTCATTCCAGGGCAGTCACAGCGGTCTATTACAACAATGTACATGATAAATTCATTCAAAGGAGGACCTTGAAAACAACATTCACACTGCAATGGCTTCAGTGAGGATCCCACCATGATGAATGCTTTGTCTTGCTTTTCCTCAAGATTCATGGTGTGGCATAATTACCAATGGAGAAAGAATATATCACTGGAGGTTTGAATGGTCACAACTCATTGTGTTTTGCTTTTATTTGAATTGAACGCTTAAGGCCAATATTCGACAGTGCAAATTCAGGGCAACGTGTTTGCAGACTGTGCAGTTTTGAGCAGATGGGTCAACAGAGCATGTGTGGTGCTTACAGTTGAGCAACTGTGTATAAACAGGTTTCTAGAGCAACAGTTAAAAGGCTGCAGCGCCTGAGAAACTTATCTTACCATCCTGGATAAACCCACTCCACTTTTCTTCATGCAAACAAAAACTTTGAGTGTAAAAAAAAAAAAAAAAAAGCAAAAGGAGGACTCAGAGTTTGCACTATCGAAACTAAATCCTTGGCGTCCTTTTCAGAATAATTTAATGGCATGTAAGAAAAAATGTCAGTATTGTTATCTGTTGAGAATTTGACAGTTTGTGATTTTTTTTCTTCATTTCTTAATTGTTGTGGTTTATGGACATCTTTTTTTTGTGGCAGTCTCTTAACTCATAAAAAGTCAAAAGAATTGCATGATAATAAAGAGAAGACCACAGGTACATCTTTGTTTTCAAAGCAGCTGGATATGTGTACCTGCCCCCCAATAATCACCAAGACATTTTGGTGTCTTGAGGGATATCTGGTATCTAGCTTCTTATTTTTGATTGTACTGTATTATTTTCAGTTGATTTCACACACTGCTTTATCCATTTAGTCTTGTGATCTTTTTAATACATATACCTATGAAGTACGTCTCTTCAATTATTAATACATTTTCACAATGGTTAAATATATTTGTGTAAATAGTACTTTCAGTATGAAAGATGACTATTTTGTAATGTTTAAGAAAAGATATTACCCTAGTTTTTAATGCCCTGATATGTAAATATGAATTATATGCGTACAAGTGTATATACAAAGGCAGAGGATGCAATGCCCATCTTTTTTTGGTTGGTTTGTTCTTTGCATGTGTCTCTATGTGGTAAATGATAATCTATCCTGCGCTGTGTTGTGTAATAATGTCTGACTCTCCTCACTGCTGCCTGTTGCATGCAGACGCATGGGAACTACCTGTGTATCCCTACTGGTGAAGGGGGAAAATGTCAAGTCTTAAAATAGGTCTTTTTTTTATCACAGAGAGAGGTTGGTTTAGAATACGAACAGTCTCTAAATAACCACAGACTGTGGAGCAAGTTGATAAAAATGTGTGAAAAATAAACGTGCATTGAATATTTTTGTGATTTTTCTTTTCTGTTACTGGTTAACAAAGCTCTGTGAAAGAACTTGGGGCTCTAGTGGGGGATTGACGTACAATCATAGATCTGCATTGTGCATCTAAGAAATACATTTGTAGCAGCAAATATAAAAAAAAATGTTTCATTTTTTCATGTGAAGACCTGAAACATTATTTCATTTTTTTATGTTTTCATTTTTGGTGTTCATTTGCACTGATATCTCAAAAATAAAGTACTAAAATGCATGACCTAGTATGAATGTGTTCCTCTTTTTGCAGTTTGCCATTCAGAAGTTTGTTTTTGATTTGTACAAACTAGAAATGAGACATTACACCTCAGCATTAATTCAAACATTACATACGTTTATACTGATCCATTTGTTCAGGGGTTATGAGCAGCCTAATTCATGTGAGTGGTCACTTTACAGAACATTTTATTAAACCAAGGCCACTATTAGGGAAATTGAGGTACCTTAGCTCCCCAATATCAGACTTGGGCCTCACATTAAAGAATATTATTGTTAAAAAAGGACATCAAAGCCAAACAGCACTCTCTGTAATCAAAGACTCTGTCTTTTAAAGGAGTGAGAGGATGTCCTGTATTTGCTACAAAACTAGTGCTTCTGAGTTGGCTGCTGTTCACTCCAGTGCTGAGTCTTAACAAAGACAGGAAAGACACAGAAAAGAGGGAGGACATGTGAAGGTCACCAGATGTATATTGAATGGCCAAGGACGTATTTTACACAAATAGAACATATACCAGGTGTATAGTGAACACATAATAGATGGCATTGTTCAGTAAATATAAAACCTTTATTCTTGTTTTCACTCTGGAAGTTAGTCAATTTAGTAATAATTTTCTTAACTTGAGAAGAAGCTGCCCGTAGCATGAGACTTGCTAAAGGTGAAGACGAGTTCAAGCTAAACTTCCCTTGCACTGGGTTGAATATGAAGTCCAGCAAGTGAACAGACGGCTTTTTGTCTGCAGTGCACTTTTGAAATTGCAGCACAGTTCCTCAGCCCTGACTTCCCTTTTATTTAATCCTCCCCATGACTGACTGCACTCTCTTTAAACTCCCAGTAACCTTTCCCCTTCGTGAACTTCTCCATTTCAAGATTCTTATCAAGGCTGAACCGCCAGTAACCTCTTGATTTCCTCCGATTGCTGAAGCAGCGGCAAACATAAAGGAGTGAGACGCAAGTTTAAGCTGAGGTCAAGGTGTAAAACTTGACAATCGGCTGTTTGTCTGTGGCTTCTCTCTTTGATTTCCTGACCTCAGCATGAGGCCAAAAGGATGTGAGCACTGCACACCAGGCCTCCAATGACTCAAATACAGGCCAAGGACTCACAAGTTCCACAACAGACATTTCATAGTTATGAGGCCTCCAAAAACCATTTCCTGGCATTACACATGCTTATTCTCTGACAAACAACTTAATGACCGCACTTAACGTGCTCAGCCGAGAGTTTATCTACATGGGAACACAAGGACTGTTTGAAATTTCAACTACTCTTACGCATGATCTGCTGATTTTAGTGTTAATGAGATACTTTCTTGTTGGGTGCTTTGTTTATTCACATGGAGGCCATACAGAGCTAACACTTGTCACTAGTTGTCATGGTGATTGGTGTGATAAATATGTTCACAGATGTTTCATCACCCACTTCTCATGCAACTGTTTGAACCCTAGCCACACGATTTGACCTCAAATGTTATGTAAACACACAGACACACACACACACACACACACACACACACACACACACACACACACACACACACACACACACACACACACACACATACGCACTCTCAATTTAATTAGCATTTTATGGGTTACCCCATTTGGAGTGTAATAAAGGCAGAATCTAAATGCTAAAATACCAAGCCGTCTTCCTGAAGATACCAGCAAGGATCCTTCTGTACTTTGCCTTGAGGTACTGCTGCTGTCGTGGCTGGTTGAGAGCAAAACACATGCGAGCAGCGCCTCAAGTCAGGCAACAATAAAGAGGTTAAAGCAAACACCTGGGGAAACTCCTGCACCGAGAAAAGAGGTCAGATCGGTTTATTTTCCCAACCTTACACCAGTTCCCCTAGTGGGGTCTGTGCGTTTGAAGATGTACCTCTTTGTGAAGTCTTTTCCTTAACCCCCTGGGTCATGACCTTTTGCCCCACCTCCCGTGCCCTGACCTGGCTGATCCTGTTTCCCGGGACAGGATCAACTGTTGGCCTGCAGCTGTGGGGCCCCCCACTCCTTCCTACTCCTCCTCTCCACACTCGCGCACACACCACAACCAGCACCACCCACCTTCCTCCTCCCCCTTCTTCCGCTCCCGAGCAATACACTCAGCCCTTTCTTCTAATGTTTCATGTAAATATGACAAGCGGCAGCAGGGTTTGTGTACCTTCTTTTCTTTCTTGTCTGATAGCCTCTTGACCCTTACTGTTTCACATGGCCCTTTAGTCTACATACATGACTTGGTAATTATTCATTAAAGACTAACTACCTCAATGTGCAGAAAGGCTGCAGAAAGGGTGGAAACAAGAAGAGAAAAATACACACTTACTTCATGAGTACCGATCAATGACAACTATTTTTTAAAGCTCCCTTACTGATATCCATATACAAGCATGTAAACAGGCCCAATGTAATATTCATGATGAGTGAGAGTCCCTGTAGTCCACAGAGCAGGCTGTCAGCTTGAGGGATCTTGGCTGACACTGAAAGAACATGGATGATATTTGCCATGTCAGATAAGCACAAGGGTAAATGTTTTACAAACTGGCTAGGGAAAAGTAGCAGTGTCAGTCTGCTGTCTGCCAGTATCTTCTAATGCCACTGATCATTTTTAAACCTTTCTCTTGTGAATCTTTTTGCAAAAGTTCTTGCTGACACATCCGGAGGTTTTGATTGGTCAATAAAGGAGCTAATCCCCTCTGTGGATGTTTTCAGAGGTGATGAAGTTTTCTCTTGACCCAACTGTATGCCTTCTCAGTTCAGAGCTTAAGACAGCCAAAGAATTATCCACCATCTCACTATTTCCTGACCCTCTCATGTGACAAATGTCATCATCAGGAAATGTATTTACCACTAATTTCCTGTATGTTTCATTAGAAACGGCGACACTGTGCTTGATCTGCAGGGTTGTGAACTTTTCAAGTAAACATTTCTGAAAATCCCCGGCAGAATGAGAGAGGGCAGTTCAGTGTCAACCAGTCTGGCTTAGACCAGCTTGGGATGTGAACTTTGTGCTGCGGGGGCTAAGGGCCATTTAGGACGAAGCATGCCAAATTTAACTCTGTGGAGTTTGCACTCTGATGTTACGCTCAGTGTGAAGTCATACAGAAAAAATAATAAAGCTGCATCTGGCATTCAGGAGGGATTAGTTACTACTCAGGAACTTTGGATGTTATGCTAAGGACAGTTTACAGTTGGACAGTGGGATACATCATATAGAAGGACAATCAATCTACAAAATATGAGGAAAAACAGAAATATGCTACTTTGCTTTTGTTCAGTATTACAAAGTGCCAGATTCCAGTGTGGTAGCTCCAAAGCATAACTGCTGTCTCTGTCATCTAACTGCTGGCATCACTCAGATTTTAATCGTTAACTTTTGGTTATTTGTTGTTTTTAGCCATGCCAGCAGCATGTGTGTCTGTTGCTCGGTCCAGTATAAATATCTCAACAACTACTGGATGGACTGCTAGAAAACTTTGTACAGGGGTCATATTTCCAAAAAGATGAATTATCACCTGATGTTCTTCTTGTGCCACCAGCTTGACAAGAGTTTTCACTTGTCTAGTTTAAGTCCTCTCCAGTCATTTATTAAACCCCTAAAAACTCATCTGTGTATCAAAGTTAGATATTAAGAGTTTTTTTTCCCCATGATAACCAGTGCCTGCTCTAAAATGGCTGAGATGTAGCTCGACAGATCTATGAAGCCTCCATCTCTTTTTCCATTCAGTGCTCTTTATTCACAGCACCATGAGCACACCAGCTCACCTATGACTCTGCTCAAACACTGTCAAAGTACTCTGTGCTGTGCTCATGGCAAGTTGTAATATTGGAGTAGTTTAGCCATACAAGTTTGAATCACAAACTAATTCTGAATAATAATTAAGATGCAGATGGTCCCAACCTGAAAATTGACAATATTCTTTCTTTCAGTTTGCTGCTGAAAATCTGAATGAATGTTTCTGAGTCGTCAGTACACTGATAGAAAGGCTAAAAGGCGGAAATGCTTAGCCATGATGTTGATAGTTTATTTCAGTCATTTTCCATGGCCATGTTACAAGGTTAAAAAAGTATATTTTCACTGGACCAAGTGTCAACATCTACTGGATGAACTACGATGGAATCTTCAACAGAAATTCAGGGTTCACCCTGTTGTATCCTAATGACTGTAGTGATTTATTTAGCAACACCATCAGGCCAAAATGATGTTGGTTTGAAACCAGAAAACCGCAAAACTAATGGTAACCTTAAGCATACTCAACAGTGCTTAACATATAGTGCTTAAATGCTAAATTCAGAGGGTGAACATGGTTACATCAAACCTACTAAACATCAGCATCTTAGCATGCTGCTGTTGGACTATCATGGTTAAGTATAGTAATGTGACCATATGCTGCCTTGATTTAAGAAAGACTTTTATTTATTTTAAAACCATTCAAAGGACACATGATATGCATTTTGAGTGATTATTACAGGTTAAATAATAATCAGATTTTTAAAAAATCTGAAGAAATCTGTCATGTAGTTTATTTCTGAAGAGGACTGATCAGTGCGAATTGATGAATTTCAGGCATCATATGGGATAGAAAATGCAGAAAAACGTCTGAAATCCTCAAAAACTAAGATCTTGTCAGGATGCCCTACATTGAGTCACGCTGGGTTTAACTACTTCATTCTTTACACTGTCATAAAATCAATGCTCGTATTACACTCTAAGGTAAAACAAATAGCAAAGGGAAAGGACACAATCAGTGTTGTTTAAAATTAAATGTTGTATTATCGATGCCGTGACTGTTTCCAACAAAACAACCGATACAGACATATATTCACTGACTATAACCCTTCCACTGCTCTGATGTCTGCTTGTATTGTGTTCATATTATCTGTATCACATGTTAGCATCTACAGGAGAGCATTGCATCTGTATGTGATATTAAATATGAGAATCAACCACCAGGATCTCTGCGCAGCACTGTAATTTCCCCTGACCGCAAAGCACGCCTTATCTTGCTTATTTGAAGACCAAGACCTCTATATGGTTCCATGCTTTAGTCTGAAGAGAACTGTTTTCAGATGACCCATCAGCTTTTATGCTTTCGTGTTTTATGGCAGATAAATATCCTGTTGGGGAACAATAAGTCGGCATGTTGGAAATAACTACTGGGGTGTGAAAAAGACTGCATTTGATTGATTTATTGATTAATTGGCTACTTTCCACTGCAACTTCTAAAGATGTAATGTTCTCAGTCTGTTGTATTTTCTTTTCTATTTACAGATTAGAAGCATGTGTAATTGGGTAACTAGTGTTAAGATTTACTAATGAGGCAGTTTTACTCTCTGTGCCTTTAACATTGTGAAATATGTGTTTCAGCATGCTTTCAGAAACTGGACTCCTTACAGTTAGATCAGATTTCATGCTGACTGTGCCAGTTCATTTGGACTTAAAGCCATAATGTGATAGAAAACACTCCTAAAAATTATCACAATTCAATTTCATATAGTGGCCAGCACAGTGGCCTAGAGTGGGTGGATGATGTCGGGTAATGCTTTGTCGGCCCAATTCAGAGACATGCAACTGCCTTTATAATATATTCACACTAATATGACAATAACTCTGCAGTGTCAGTATCAGTTTGTAGCCTTGGAGCCTGGCCTGTGTCTCAAACCCCTGAGTAAAACATGGGCAGCGAGTAAAACCTGGCAGGTGCATAAACAGACTGAAGAGGGCAGCACAAGTGGGATAGCCATGGATATGTTTCAAAATGTTGTTTCCAAAACATTTTAGCAATATAGTGTGCATACAGAGAGAGTGCTTGGAGTCAGCTCAACCTGGTCTGTTTGCAAAGGGTCTTATTTTAGCCACGGACCAGGCACTGTGATTGGTATCATGTGCTTAAAGATGAGACATTTGAGGAAAATGGCCTCATGTCAAAACATTTTTATCCATCCATTTTCTACTCCTGCCTTTTCTTTTCCTGGAGCTGGGGGCTGGTATCTATCCAAAGCATTCGTTGGTTAAAATAAAGTCATGCCCAAACTAATAGCTTCAGCATTTAAAACACACACATTAATACATTTAAAAAGGAGAAATGGATTAATTTATTCTTTTACTGCTCTATTCAGTGAGCAGCTTAAAGACAAAAGACATGGCAGGTTTGATGACAGGACAAGTTGAGATTCATCCGTAGTGTTTCTACAATTGACAGTGTTTTTCCAACACAAATATGCCCCTTTGTAAGCAAACAAAAAAAATCACATGACCTGAATTTGTGACTGAAATGTATCTACTTGTGTTTGTATTACAAAAAAATAGGTACTAGGCATTATTAGACATAGCTATTGTGCTCCTATATTCATAAATTTATACACCATCAGTCAAAAGTGTGGACACACCTCATTCAATCATTTTTATTTGATACATTGTAGATTAATACTGAAGACATCAGAACTAAAAAGAATGCATATGGAATTACGTTGTAAACAAAAACAATGTTAATCTTCAGTATTATTCTACAATGTAGAAAATAATACAAATATATAAAAGGCACTGAATGAGAAGGTGTGTTCAGACTTTTGGCTGGTTATGTACTTGTTCTAAAACAGAACTCCTGTAATGAGTAATGAATATTTGATGATGTTTATTGTCATTTATTTTCTAAATTTAAAATCAAGTACAGTTGTGCTGATTTACTGAATAAGATACAAAGGGGGATTTTAAATGTCCTGGTGTGAGTGAAGCTATTATCATACAGCCCTCAGGCTCGCTTTCAGGATCCGTTTTGATCTTCAACAAACAAGTCTGAGCTCTTTATATCAGCTTGTCAGCGAAGGATCTATTCAGACTGCAGCGGCAACAGTTTGACTTTGCCAATTGATTCATCAACTTATTTTCTGATTGGCTTCCTGACAGCTTCCCGGATTCTTTAACTCTACCTCTTGCCTTGAGGTCAAACTGTGTGATGTGTCTGCCCAGACAAGAAGGCGCTTTAAAGAGGATGCTGTGAGTGTTTAAGGTAACCTTCACACACTCTGGTGGTCAGTCGATATTTCAGTATGGTGCAAATAGAAGTATAAAATAATAAATAAGGCCCAAGGGATAAAAATTGAAAACGGACTTTGTGATTTATAATGCTTCTTGATTTAGCAAGTGAAATTAGTTTCATGATTCGTTTCCTTTTGACTCTCCTGCTGCTTCTCTGAGGGTCTGTCATTATGCAAGCTGGTGCTCCAAAGGAGGATGTTGCCATCTGCTGGAAAAAAGCTAAGGCCAGGATTCACTGTACAGCTGAGCATCAGTGCAAAAATAATGTGTTGATATCTTCGATGCGTTTATGCATATTAAAATCAAGTTGCATGCATCAGGATTTTAATACCATTATTATCATAATGAAC
Organism: Acanthochromis polyacanthus; assembly: GCF_021347895.1. Taxonomy (NCBI): domain Eukaryota; kingdom Metazoa; phylum Chordata; class Actinopteri; family Pomacentridae; genus Acanthochromis; species Acanthochromis polyacanthus. The sequence goes on from NC_067129.1 coordinate 20,582,634, forward strand.
TTGCAAAATCTGCACTGATGAAATCTTACTATTTACACTACTACTGCGAAATTCTCCTCCCAGTAACACCATAAAGTTCTGACTGTTCCCATTAATATTTATATGTACTAGTTAGATGACACAGTTCATGTTAACAAAGCATGCTGACTGCTTCAGTTAGAACTATTACAACAATGCTATTCCTGAACATCTAAAGGATGACCCAGTTCTGTGTGAGAGGACTGTTCTCTTCCATCTTGCACTGAATTAATAACAGCTGACAGATCTGAATGCCCAGTGTTTGGATGTTGGTGTTATTTTCTCTCTCTGAATAATTAGGCCAGAATTTGGACAAGTGAATTCAGTGCCATTTTTCCGCAAACGACAAAACCTGTGTTGTTCAGCTAATGAGACTCCTGAGCTAACAATACGCTGTCAACGGGACACAGTGATGCTTCTAAGGTGCACGCTATGAAACAACAGAGAAGTAAAGCTGGTAGAGGTCAAGAGATGTGAGCGTGACATGCATGATCAACCAAAAAAAGTGGAAACAGTTGGAATTTTGTCAGTGCTTGAACACATTGCGGTCAGTCATGTTTAATTTGACAATGGAATGTGAATTGGATTCATTGTGAAATCACTAATGCCGTTCATCCTTAATTATGTGGAATCAATCTGCATATTTGCTTCAGAATTTAAAATTAAACCAAATCTGCTCAGTTTTTGAGATGAGGAAGTTTCACTGTTACGTAATTATAAAGGTTTTGAGCTGTTGTTATAGCACCTCCTAGAGGCCAAATGTCTGCTCTCACCTTACAGAATGTAAGATTGTGGGGTAAAAGCATTGCCTGACACGTCCACAACGCTCTCAAGCATGTAAGTGAACATGTTTCCTTCTTAGCCATGGAGAGAAGACCAGAACCTCAGAAGATTCATCACACCATGCAATCCCTTGGTAAACTTCATAAACTGAGTGAAAAGGCTGCAGTTAACAAAGACATCCAGAAAGAAACCAGCAGAGTTGTGGAAGACAGTTCTATGGAGAGATGTAACAAATATCAACACCTATCAATATGACTGGAAGAATAGAAAAAAGGAACAGTTCATGACCCAGAATACGACATCATCTGTCAGACATAGTGCTCACATGTACGGCTGCCAGAAGAACTGGAACACTGAAATTTAGCAATGATTTTACTGCTGACAGAAGCAGTAGGATGATGCAAAGGTGCACAGAAGCATTATATGTTCAGATGCATCAAAACTCACTGAATGACATTTCATCATTCAGCTGTTCAGCAATCATTAGCAACCAAAGAGCTTTTACAGATTGAAGACGTGGAACATCATCACCTGACCCGAGTCAGTCAGTTCATCTTTAACTGATTTTAAAAAGCAATAAACACAAACTGAGTGAGTTAATGTGTTTTCGTGTTGCTAGTTGTGTTTCAAATTCAGCTACGGTTTACATTCTCGTTTACATATTTTTCTGTTTCTGTTATTAGACAATAGAACAAATGTCATGAAGTGACTAAAACACAGCCCATTAAGAGTACATATTAATCAGCGATCACATCAAGGGATTTCTAAGCTGTGGCTCTTCACCAAAATGCAGATATTATAACTGCAGTGATGTCTGACAAACTCACCAGACACGAGTTAAAAACAAAGGCTGTGCCATAAATTGGACGATACTGCCATGTAAAATGATCGCTCAGAGGGAAAGTGAGAAATTATTCAAAGTCCTTGTCTTGCATGCTAATTTTCATAAAAAACACAGAGAGTCTTCTTCCTGAAGGGGTTGTAAAACAGCAGCAGCTCCAGCTCAGCTGTTATACGGGTCATTCCAGAATTATAGGGCATTTCAAAATTTTGGAAAAATATACCTTCTCTTTTACAATTTTCTGCTACATATTCATCAATATTATGTAATAAACTATCAAACGCTTGATTAGGACAGCTTACACATCAATGGTACTATTTTTACTCCATGTTTTATTTGTTGTTTGCCAACCCTACTCTAATCACAGTAACAGGGTTGCTAATAAATGCTAATGTTAACCTTTCTGCAAGAGTAGAAGCTAGATATTTAGCTAGCTGTTACTGCTGACCAAGAGGATAAACTTATTGATGGATAAAAGTAAAGAAAAAAATATAAAGAATTTGTCTTATCCTGATCATATGCATAACAGAGTTGCATGAGGTAGAGTGAGACATTCAATCAAGGCTGACAATGTTATGAAAATAAGAAAAATAGAAGAGAGGACAAAGCTTAGCTCTAGCCATTCTTTTGGAAAACTGTTTGATGATGTTAATTCCAGCGTATCATATGATTCACTGTTTTCTTCTTCTTCTACCAGCTAAAAGGTTACACTAACAGGGTTGTGTGTATGTTGTGGGACACATGTTCCATGCATAATAATTATTTTTTTAAATATTAATATATGGGACAAGAGAGAATGGCATTTTAGGGAAACTCCAGACTTATTTGGTATTTTAAAAAACAGATTTTTAAACATTCTTTTCCCTTTTTTTTAAAATTTCGTCGAGGGAAAAGTAAATTTACACAACAACTGCATGATTTAGTATTTTGTACGTGGATTATTTTAAATTTGATGGATGGTAAAATGTCCTCCAATTCTGGAATGACCCATATATCTACAGACACTGAAACAGACTGTTTAGAATAGAAGTTATACAGCAATGGTGGAATCAACCATCTTTGCAGTATTTAGAGCTAAAAATTTAAAGATGCATTATGGTCACACGTGAGGTTTTCATGAATTTGCTGAAAAGGGGCACAATATAGGACCTTTACATTAACATTATTATGTGTTACTAGGCCTATATCTTCCACACACATCTTCCTATATTGATGTAAACCCACGTTAAACCAAAGCTGAGAACTGGTAATTTGGTGCAATATCTGTTAGTTTTATTAAAAATTAGTTATGAATCTGTAGGACAAATTTAGTTCTCTGGAAAGTGACAGTCAAATAAAGTACAATAAGCTAAACAGTAAAAAGTGAAGAAACTACAAAGAAACAGTGGCAGGAAAATGTGCACATAAACAAGATTTGCTATTCTTATTTATAATTTCGTTTCTCCAAAAGTCTGCTCTGTGACGTAAATGCAGTTCAGACAGACGTGAGTAATCGATCCCAGTTCTGAGGCAGGGCAGAGCAATGTTTTCATGCCTGCTGACGACTTGCGCTAGTCACTCTGCCATGGCGCCCGTAATGTCGCTGATTAAGGAGGGGACATCGTAGCATCTTGTTTCAGTTCGGTTTGGTGATACATATCCAGTGCGTTTTGCTACTCCTGGTTTGAATTTAATTACGTTTACCTCCGAACCGGCCATGACCGTGGAGCAGAATGTCCTCCAGCAGCATTCTCAGAAGGTAAGCTTACAGAAGATAACTTGGTGGCTAGCTAACTTTAGCATAACTGCATAGTTACATAGTTTTAGGGCTCAAAAAGTCAGCGTCGGCTAACCAGCTCCGCGGTTTGTTGAATTAACCTTGACTAGTTGTTTAATAGAGTTGTGAGCCATCTGCCCGCAACGAACAGTTTGTAAATCCCAAGTAATTGTGTTTAGGCTAGGCCTAACGTTATCCTAGCTCAAAACGTTATCCAATATTTTGCTAGCTGTTTGCTAGCTGATGTTAGCTAACGGATCTACGTAAAGTTGAGGAAAACAATAGCGTCGTTTGTCCAACATGGTTAATAAAATCTAGCAATTTCTACGTATTTATACGATGCTCTGCTTGGGAACGTTAGCATCCCGCGCTAACAGTGTCGTCAACTGAAATAAACAAGGCCAAGTGACAGGGACAGATTTAACACTAGCGCATCGTCAACTTCGTAGTAAGTAAATCTTGCGTTTCTACGGGGCTTGTAGTTGAAGACTGATTATAATCTAGGTACAATGTTAAGTTTGAAGAAGTAGTTACTCCGTTTTGGTGTGAGCAAATGTTTCCCCGGTTGCTCACCACGTATCTGATAGCTTTGTTTACAAAGCATGGCCAGCGGCGAAGGTGGAAACACACCCGAGCCGTGACGCTTGGCGGGGATTGAGTAGTCAGATAGCAAGCCAAGCGGGTGACGGATCATAAGCGAGAAGGCAGACGATTATGTTACATTTGACAACACTCCCGTTTAGCGAAAGTGCGACAGGACTCGACTCCACTGCTAAGGCTCGTAGTTGTGGGATTTACTCTATGGCCACCATACCCAGCATTGCATAGCTCTGGTTAGTTATGTAACTACATGACTGATGTTGCTAAAACGTAGGTTAGATGTTTGCTCCGCTTGTCCACATAAAAAGACATCATATTTTTGCATAATGGTTATGTAATCACGGTGATGGCTTACTACGCTGCATGCAGTTACTTCAGTTCTACACTGAGTTAAAGTGAATCTAAAGAATAATTTTCCTGAATATATGAGCAAGCAGTGTGAGGCATATGATAGACTAATGACAAAAGTGTGGTGCATTGGTACAAATACATACTCAGGCTTCTGTAGAGGACTCGGATTTAAGTAGCCGTGTAACACAAACCGTATTATGCAGTCTGACCTTTTCAGTGTCTGAAATTAAACCAAGATTAACAACACCACAACCGTTAGGATGGGCTAAAATAGTCTATTGCATTTTAGGGCTTTTCAGTCCGGTATACATGACCTAGATTTGTAAATACATGGAAGTAACTGTTTGAGTTCATGCTAATCCTTATTATGATTCTTAGCATGCAAACAGCACTGTTCAAGTCTCATTTGTTTTGATAAGGGTTAAGCCTGTTTTGGGATTGCTATAGTCATAAGTGCAGGGTGTGGTGCTGGTTTTCATGTAGTGACCTGTAACTAGTGAGATGAGGTCAGACTGAATGACTTCAGCCCTGTCTGTGCGATGCGTTTTTTTGTTCCAAACATACAGTACAGCATTGAGAACCTGTTTACTCCAAATGTGCCTGTTTGTAACCATTTGCAGAGCCTCTAAATTGTTCCCTGTGCCATGCAAAGCATTCTATGGGGTTATTCGCAAGCAACCACTTAAAGGCTGATGACCAGCATGTCAAACAGCTATTCCAGACATGTCACATGGAGATGAGATGTATGTGTGTGCATGTCTGACTAACTGCTCTTGTGGGTGACTTGTCCCAAATCTGTCAGAGGTCTAACTTCCCTCTCACTTCACTGACGCTCCCATCCTATGTGCAAACATACCTGCATCCATCCATCTGTCTGACACTGACCACAACACAGTGTCAAGTCAATATACAGCCCAATATCACAAATTTGCCACTGGGGGCTTTACGAACTGTACACCATACCACACCCTTTATCTTCAAATCCTTGATTCAGATATGGAAATAACTCCTTTAATCGCTTTATCACAGGAAAAATGCAAAAAATGAACACCTGAGTAGGAATTGCAGAGGGGTTATTCTCTTCCTGGATGGACAGGCATACAATATTCAGTATATTATGTGTGCAGAAGTATGAACAACCAGAATAACAAACCATGCATCTTACTGATTGCAAGCATTTAGCAATAGGACTGTGCCAAGTTCTCATCTTAATGTTTGCTTGTCCCCTTTAGTTGAAGCATACCAAACACATGAGCCACAGTGCTCTGATTACCGTAGTGATGGAGCTCTTTTGCATCTTCAAAACACAGGCAGCCATCATAACTACAATTTAGGTTGATGGAACGTTGTGTGTCTGTAAAAGGAATCAGTTTATGGAACAATCTGAAGAAATAAATCAAAGAATCTAAGTCAAGCACTGCATTTAAAAGATTAATTAAAGCCAGTTTGTTAAAGAAATATAATGAAATATATTAGTTGCATTTGATTGTCATTTGATTGTCATTTTTTTGTTGTTGTGAAAAGTACTAACTTAATTGTAACTGGAGAACCAAAATGGTATGTCACTGTCTGTGTTGGCCAGCAGCTATTTTATTTTAATGTATTATAGGTATGTGTGTGTGTATATATGTGTGTGTGTACATGTATGTATATGCGTGCACACACACACACACACACACACACACACACACACATATATATATATATTTATTATTATTATTATTATTATTATTATTATTATTATTTATTTATTTTTTTTTTATTTTTTTTTAAAGTTCACTTTTTTGTAATTGATTTCTGGGGATAAAGGGGCAGACATAATAAGACTTGTCTTCTTTCTGCTCCCCTTCATTCTTGTTTGGTGACTGTTTGTATTTACATGAAACATTTTTTTTTATTTTACAAATGAATGAAACAAACAAACAAACTACTGGCCTGATATGGTTGAAGCCTGTGGACCAAAGCTGTATTTGTCTCAGTAGTGATTCACTATTGCAGAATAATGTCAATCAAGTTTTAACTAAACATATTCTGACACAAGGTTGTTTTTTTTTTGTTTTGTTTTGTTTTTTGAGACACAGGGTTTCTCAGAACTTAATTCTCGTATTGTAGTATTTGTCATACTTTACAGTGAAACGTCACAAATCAGAGTAGTTCCTCCCTTGTGATGGTTGTAGAGAACATGAGTATTGGCCTCATTGCTGAGTTTTATATCCTTGTCTAGTAAACTGGGAGCACTGCTGAAAATGAGTTGGATTTAAAGCATGTGTTGCTGAGGCTTTAAGTTTTTTCTGGTTCTCAACAATGACTGTAAAAAAAAAACAACCTTGCCCCTTGGGTTTAAATCAGGGGTCGGCAACCTTTAACACTCAAAGAGCCATTTCGTCCCGTTTCCCACAGAAAAGAAAACACCAGGAGCCGCAAAATCCTTTTGGCATTTAAAATGAAGACAACACTGCATATATCGCTTTTTTTACCTCTATGCCCTTGTTATTCAGTCATGATTAATTAATTACAAAGCCTCTAATTAGATAGATTCATTTTTTAAAATTGTGTCCTTCCACTAATATTTATCTTACTTGGTTAATGTCATTTTTGCTCCTGGACCTCATATGTTACGTAATGTTAGCTGGAAATCAATATTTTGCGAATGTCTATTTGACTTGTAAAATCTATTTATCTTAAGCTAATAACTTCTCCGGTAAGTCTCTGCCCTATTTTCCAAGATGACACTCCTCTGACTCTCTGACCTGCTGCCTGGAAGCTGGACGTGAAATCGAGCCGTGTTCTTGCGAGTAACGTGTATTACCCTATCAAAGAGTAGATACTGAGCAAGACAATTATCTGTAGTTTACCTTACTACTCATGAGTACTTTTGACTCAAAGACAAGACGTGTCTTTCTTAGAGTGGAGCTTTAAGGCATGAAACGTGTGGGAATCGGAAGCTCCGTGTTGTCTCTCTGCATCAATTTGCGCTCTCATGTCACAGGGGAAAACCTCAGCAACACATCCGATGGAGTAACACGTCAAAATAAGAGCGGTAATTTCACAATAAAATTCTATATTAAAATGCATTGAAACACGCCTGAAAGGCAGAACAGTTTATTTTCCAAAGTTACAGGGAGTCACAACAGAGGGCTGAAAGAGCCGCATGCGGCTCCGGAGCCGCGGATTGCCGACCCCTGGTTTAAATGAAGCAGGCAGAAAGTCTTGTAACTGGCAGCAGAATAGGAGTTTGTTCTCAAGTCAGGCACAGACAAGCTTCTGCAGTAACTGAATACTTAAGGATAGTACATTTATTTGTGAATGCAAGTTTTTCCAATGCTTTGTTTGATCTGAAGATAATTTTATTGTGATGACATATGCAGTTTTGAACCAAAGCTCGCATATGCTTGTAAAGTATTAGTGTATGTGAATATATAGTATGGATGTCATGACAGCCTTAAATTCCTAATGACTCCTAAGACTCCTAAATTTCTGTGATGGAGTGATTGAAACACATATTTCTGGTCATTGTCAAATCATTAATTTTTTGTTTTATCTGACCACAGAACTTTCCTCCAGAAAGCCTTTTCTTTGTGTGATCAGCAGCAAACTTCAGTCCAACGTAAAAATCCTGCTTCTAGAGGAAGGGTGTGCTTCTCGCATGGCAGCCTCTCAGCCCATGGCGATGTAAAACATACTTGACTATGACACTGCCTTCTGTGTTCCAGCAGCTTCTAATTCATTGTAGACCCACTTTTTGGAGATTCTTAGTTGACTGTTTACCATCATGACCAGTTGTCTTTCAGCAGCAGGTGATCGCTAGTGTTTCCTCTGCCATGCACTTGTTTGCACAGTTGATTTTTTTTTTTAAATCTGTAGCTGCTTGAAATGATTTCAAGTGAGCTTTATTACTTGTTCAAGTCAATGATTTGCTTTTTCAGATCTGTGCTAAACTCCTTAAACTTTCCTGCACTAGTTTTTATGTCTGAGTCTAATGAGTGTATCAAATGGGCCCTATTTAAACTGGCTCAGAGAAGTCAACAGTTGTAGTCAATTGCAAGAACTCACAAAAAGTTAGGATGAAAATGTGATTATCACAACTGTCTACAACAACAAAATTCATAATTGAAGTTGTATGTATATTTTTCACCACACAGATTTCTTAAAGACCTATTAAACAGTTATAAAGGAATGGAAATACTTTATTGTTTATTTGTGACAAAATGTGTTTTTCAGTGATTCCATTATAGAAATTTAGGAGTGAACTTTGGATGTAAACGTTTGTTTACACTTGAACATGCCATGATGCATATTCTTTAGCAAGCTAATCTGTTTCTACATTTACATTCACTAATTTAAAACATGCTTTATTGAGCTATTATCTTCAACGAAATGTATAATATTTTAGATTCATTTGTGTTCACATTAATTAAATTTTCATTGTTACATTTGTAATTTTAAAAATCGATAAAATTTCAAGGCATCATGACATCATTCAATTGTAACTGTATTACAGTGGACACTGCTATTTAATTCCAAGACACACATCAGTCTGAAAATATTTGCTTGGCACAATATTTTGGTGACATGAATGATTGCTCTGCATAACTGTAATTTACTTAACTCTGTAAACAACAGCCGATATGCCACATGAAGACTCTCTAGGTATGTAGTATGAGCACAGGCCCACAGCTAACAGTTCAGTGTCTGCACTGCAAAAATGTCCCATCACTGTAATGTCACCAGGATGGCAAGCTCCTTCCTTGCCACTCTCAAATTTATTCCTGTCACCCCAAGCAGTCTGAAAGCCGTCGTTGTTAAAAGCTGAATCCAGGGTATTTTCCTGTAGCCATATTTCTGTGACACACAACACTAGAAACTAATTTGTAAGTCATTGTTACACTGTTATTTTGCATTTTGTCAACAGTTAATGTGTTGGAATGCTGCAGAATGTGGGTAAGGGTGATAAAGAGGATTTTATATTCGTGTTAGCCATGGTTCCTTTTCCTGGATCTGACAGTTGAGATTTCAGTACTTGTGCTGAATTGCGATATCTGATTTATAGTTAAAATGAAGCCTGGGTTTGCTTGTTTGCATAGACTGGTCAAACAAAGCATCATACAAAACACATGCTGGATAAAAGCCCATGCTGTTTGGTTGTTTCGGTGATGCTACTTTGTGACATATCATGTTTCCTAGTACAGTTGTTTTTCTTGTGTAGTAGCTGAAACAACCCCGTTAAGTATTTCAAAATGTTGGTGGCATAGACTATGTAGCGTGGAAGAGCCATGAAGAGCCATTTGAACTGATTTTCTTGTCTGTTGCCTGCCGCACCTGTGCAAGCTGCAGTCTGTGCTCATCTCAATCAAGACTCAAGACTTCTGCCTTGGACGCTGACGCTAAGTGCACTCCTCCATTGTTTATAGTGCATTTATTCAAGCAGTTGCATTGCGGGTTAAGTGTGTGCGGTGAGGCCACGCAGTCCAGCTGGCTTTGACATCAGTAGTTCATCAGATTGGATGATCTCATTTATAGGGTTGAAAATTGACAGACACATGACGATTAGATACTGTATCATTTCCTCTAGTACAAGTAAGATATGTATGGCAATTTTTAAGGTTGGGATAAAGATTGTTTCATGATTGATGCTTATTTTAATGCAGTTGAAGCAGATGGCAAAGTTCCCACAGTCTGCAGAATGTAGCAGCAAATAGAATCATTTTTCCCTTTCCATGTTCCCTGTGGATGGCGTGGATCCAGATACAGCCGAGTGTTCTGTGCACATCTGACTGTGCTTTGACTTAAGATATTGATAGTTAATCAGTTTTTAGTTAAACACTGTTGAGAATGTTATTCAGCCAAGAACATACACTGCCAGTCAAACGTTTACACACCCTCACATTCAATGCTTTTTATTTATTTGTATTATTTTTTACATTGTAGATTAATACTGAAGATTAACACTTTTTGTTTACGACATGATTTCATATGTGTTCTTTTATAGTTTTGATGGGTTCAGTATTAATCTACAATGAATAAAATAATTAAATGAAAACCATTGAATGAGAAGGCATGTCCAAACATTTGACTGGCAGCGTATTCAGAGTGCAAAGTTGATGTGACACTGGGTTATACATTCCTACATTATTTTCATCATCAGTTTGTCTGCTGGGTTTTTTTTTTTCCGTAGTATTTTGTCCACACATGTTGCAAAACAATGAAATGTGTCAGCACTGATTTTACAAAGTCCAAGATGATGTGTCCGCATTGCTTGTTTCATTGAGCCGTCTTAACAGGTCAGATATTACAGTTTGCAAAGACGAGGAACAACCCCAGCCCTGATGTCAGGAAAGGCAGCAAATGCTTGGAATATTTGCTCAAAAGCTGACTGTAACGATGACCACTGTTATGAAAACAGTGGCAAATTAAATAACGAATTCTCGCCAGTTTTTATGACTCAAAATCGTTAGAAAGGAATTCCCCATAAGAAATCAGAATTAAAAATAAAGAAATTATTACTCCTTCTGATGTAGCCTTGGATAGAGATGGTTGACTTCCTGTGCTGCTAGTACCTCAGGCTGCCACTATAAGAGTGTATAAAAGCTTTATGAGTCAGTGTGTTATTGATTTAATGGATTTGTTAGCTTCTTTTCACCCACAAAGTTGTGGTCCATGTATGTCGACAGAATTTTTCTTTTTTTAGGAACCTGTATTACATTCCTTCCTTTGCTTCCACGAGTTGTGATCTGAACTGCATTTTTATCTTTTCTCCCCCTCCACAGCACCAGCAGACGCTACTAAACCAGTTGAAGGAGGTCACAGGCACAACAGACGTTCAGCTCCTTCAGCAGGCACTGCAGGTACAGCATGAAACACAGAGGTTACAAACTCTGATACCCAACGCATAGTGTGTTTGTTTGCTTGCATTAACAGACAACAGGTGATTTTCTATTTCAAACCCATTTTTAACTCCTCTATAAAAGACTGGTGGCAGAGATTATCCTGTGCTTATCACTGTGTACTAATAGTGTACAGTTTGTTCAACACACGTGCCTACTAAACCATACAATGACATCATTTTACATTAGACTAAACAGTAATTCTAATTGCATACACTTGGTTGGTTCTGCTCACTTCTCCAGTCTATTATTTCTGCTTGACATTTTCTGTGTGTTCATACCCTACCATCAGCCTAAACAAACACATTGTTGCTGCAGGTGAGCAATGGAGACCTGGCTGAGGCTGTGGCCTTTCTGACCGAGAAGAACGCTAAAGTTCCTCAGCAAGATGAAACTACCTACTACCAGACGTCCCAGGTGGCCAGTGACAGATATATCAGTGTGGGCAGCCAGGCGGACACAAGTGAGCAGCACACCTGAACATTTGGCACAGTTCTATAGACCTCACACTGATGATTAAAGGGGGAAAAAACATATCTGCTCAGTTTCAATTTAATAACATTCTCAGTCTGCATTAAAGTTTGTTTTTTAAATATTAATGTATAGAAAAACAATTCTACCAGGTTTTACATTTGTCATTGTTCTGTTTTGTAACTCATAGCACAAAATATCATGCATAATTCACAATACATTTTAGTTTGGAATACTACATTTCTTACATTTAAACCATGAAGGCAAAATTGGTGTTTATCCAAATCAATCGATGACCTGTGCATGTTTTCTTCTTTCAGACGTGATCGATCTGACTGGGGATGATAAAGATGACCTGCAGAGGGCTATCGCCCTCAGCCTGGAGGAGTCCAACCGGGCATTCAGGGAGACGGGCATCACTGATGAAGAGCAGGCCATCAGCAGGTGAGCTTAGGGCTCTGTTGGAATAAATACCATATCTTAACAGCATATGTTATGTATCTCGTTGGCCTGGCTAACGGTAACTCTTTTCTGCTAAATAAAGTAATTTCTGTCAAACAGCCTATCTAACATTCTTGAAAGAAATGTGATTTTGAAAACGGGTCTTCTAATATTTCCACCAAGTGAAATTAAAAATCTTTTTAAAAAGTCATGTCTTCAGAACTTGAATTGTAAATAAAGGCAAGTCTGGCGATGCTGAGATCGTGTGGAAGAAAAACTAAGTGCATTGTCTCTATTTAAATTTGTTTGTGTTATGCTTCCCTCTCTTGTGTGTTTTTAGAGTTTTGGAGGCCAGCATAGCAGAGAACAAGGCAAGTCTGAAGCGTACCCACACAGAAGTATGGAGTGATTCACCCAACCCACATGACAGGAAGAGGATAGACAACTGCCCTGTGGGTCTGAAAAATGTTGGCAACACCTGCTGGTTCAGTGCTGTCATACAGGTAGGCACATACAAATACACCAACCTACCAAAGGTCCCAAACCAAATGAAGTGGATTATTTAAAACTCTGTCTACTTTTTCCTTCATATTTTGTAAAATCCTTTTTTGTTTGTCAGCTTTGCTATTTGCAGTGTACTTAGTCTTATGAAGGCCCGGAGGTCTTGGCTTTCACATTCCTCACCGCATCCCTATTTCGTTCCATGTGATTGTAATATTTCAGAAATTATTCCTTTAATCTGCTGCAGTCACCCTAAGCAGTTGTAGATGAGAGGGTTATTGAAATGTTTATATGCTAGCAAATGGTAGAAATGCTTGGCAGTTTCTGCACAGCTTTCACAAAGACCTCATTTCTTGTTTGCTGGCAGAGGTAGTGATAGAATGTGACCTAAGCTGAAATATGCCAGATGAACACTGGATACACCATCACATGATACTTGGCTCCTGTGTGTAATGTTACCCCACCCATGAGAAGGCGGCACTGCTTGAACCAGCTGCACTTGGCTGAACAGGAGTAAACAACATTATGTTTTCTAAATAAAATGCCCAAATCTTGACCAAGTGTATGTTCACATTGATGTAGAAGGCGGAATCTAAACATCATGGCTTCAAGTTAAAGCAATGAGCACAAGTAGCTCCTCTTTATTGGAACATTTTTGGCCCTGTTATGTGCACTTTTTATTGCATGTGACACATTCAACCAAAGTGACTCTAATATTCTGACAAATAAGTGTCATTTTGCTTGTTATATATATATATATTTAAAACAATCCATTACCCATGGAGGAGTTTGTGCTCCTTTTTTACATCTCTTCAGATTGTTTTTTTTATTACTTTCATCATGATATCTATTTCTGAATCATTTTGCTTTGATTAGTGCTGGTAAAAGAATGGCTGAAGGGGGTTATAGTCACTAGAAGAGAAGTAATAATGTAATTACAGAGAACATAAACTTTCTATGAAAAAAAAATGTTATTATTTAGAGAAATGTAGCAGCAGAGACAGAGTGACTGAGAAGCATGCATGTAAAATGTACCAAGTAGTATGACTAGTTCAAAAAAATGTAAACCTTATAAGAGTTGCAGCAGCTTCCATGTTTAAATAGTCTAACATCACACCTTGTGAGAGGTCTTGAGAAATGTTATGACTGTTACTGAGAAGTGCTTTGTACATTAAGCCTCTAGACACTTTTCAGTCCATTTAATTGTGTCTTTTTTTTCCTGGCATGAAATGATGTATGTGGCCAATGCAGTTCTTTTTTCGCGTTTCTGTTAATAATGTGTCTTCATCCCTCTTCAATCTCAAGTCTCTGTTTAACCTGCTGGAGTTCCAGAGGCTTGTGCTCAACTACTCACCGCCAGCCAGAGTCCATGACCTGCCTCGCAACCAGAAGGTGAGACCCCTGCGTATCCTTCTAGGTCCTCAACAGAGGAAAGTGAAAAGGCAATAATGAAGACAGTGTGGAATGTTGTTTAAGGCTTTTTACTTCAGTCGTCTGTGTGCAACCTCACATCTACCCTGTCTACATACCATTTATATCATAGCAGCTCTTCTACAGTCTATCACAGCTAGAAGTGTTTTAGCTCTGAGGGTTTGACCTTCTTAGAGACCTGTGCCATCAGTCAGCAGCTGTGGGATTGTGCCCTACGGTCACAGCAGCTTATCATTTTTTGCCCCGGTGTGTTCACTTAACTCACTGCTTGTAAGCTACAAGGAGTACCAGCGAGTGTCAAATATGTGATGAAGGTTTGGTTTTTATCCACCAGGACAGAGATCAACATGCAGAAAGCGCATGGTATGATTGATACTCAGATTTGTCTGACCACAGTCACCACTACGCTGGCAGCATACTTCTCAGCATATTTTTGCAGCGCCATCTTTTCCCTACAGAGTGCTCACCATAGGGTTAGCAGCCTGCCGCTAATCTGTTCTAAGCCTCTGCTGTGGAAGTGTGGTATGGGGCAGTCATCTTTTCATCTCAGTTCTAATCACTGACCTTTTACTTTAGCAGTGTGAGACTGCTAGGGCTTGGAATCTAATCTTTACATCTACATCCCTGACTCACCAGCACAGAAAAACAAGCGTCTTTTTTATTAAGTGCTACTAAGTCACAGTCCCTCGGTATCTCACTGTTGCAGTGTCACTATGACGACAAGCACAATCTAAAGATGAAGACTACAGAAAAACTTCAATTTAGAAAAAAAAAACATTCTCAAATGATCACTATGAAATACACAGAAGTAAAGGAAATATACACTGTCTAAATCAGAGATTTGTTCAAGATCAAGTGGTTTTAGAACATATTGCTCAGCTGGTAGTCAAGAGATGGCTGTAGGAAGGTTCTGTGGCTGGTACTGCACGTTCTCCATGACTCTTGAGTCTGGTATGTATCTATAAATTTAGAATTTGCCTTAAACGTTAAAAAGTTAGAAGTGATTTAATGATGTACTATGAAATAACGTAAACTCGGCGAGGAAAAAAATTAGCTACTCAACATTTAAAAACTAAAGAACAGCTATTTTACAAGTGGCTGGATTGTTATTGATATACTTCTAAACACACACCGGTTGATCCTTTGCAGCACATCAGCAGCACCACTAGTTATTTGTCTTTACTAATGGACCATTACCGGCAACATCAATATATCAGAAGGGGTGAACAAATTTTCACTGTGGAACCTCACCTGTACCAAGACAAATATTGGAAGAATATCAGATGCCGGAGTGGTTTTCAGTGAAACACTGGTATATAACTGCAGTTTCTCCCTGAGACGATGACCTTTAATTTCTCCCTAAATTGTTAACTTTGATTGTGCTTTCCTGACCAGGAGCACAGAAACCTGCCCTTCATGCAGGAGCTAAGGAACCTCTTCTCCCTCATGGTGGGTTCTAAGAGAAAATATGTGGATCCATCACGAGCTGTGGAAATCCTCAAAGACGCCTTCAAGTCCAGTGAGTCACAGCAGGTAAGCCTCTTTCTGTCACAACCCGGAGGACACAATAATTTTCACTTGAGCAGGTGGCGGGTAGAAAGCATGTTATTTAATTGTTTTTGTGTCTCTTGCTGATGAAATTAAAGGAATGGAAAACATTTTACAACAAATCCAGATTGTAGGTTTGATCCAGTAGATGTTGAAATGCTCAGGAAAGTTGTGCCAACATCAGCCTCAGTCACTGATGTTCAAGACAACAAATCAAGCCAGAAGTCTTAGTGTAGTCATGGAAACAAACCTAAATTTCTACATCCATATGAAGACAATTACAAATTCCACAGCAAAATTCCATTAAATGTGGGCTGTTTATTCATGTCTTGCACTGTAATTTTTGTTGTGTAGTTTTGTTGTATCTTTTTCTGTTTAAGCTGATTTTTAGCCCTCTATTTTATTGAGTTTTTTTTTAAATTTAGGTATCATCTTTTTAGAGATGCACAATTATATTTTCACATCATCAATATCAGCCAATGAAGACTTTAAAATTAAATATTACAATCAGCCCAAAATGAACACTGACAGACAGACAATAACACCTGTCAGACCAAGCCTTTACAATTTTGTTTGAGAATATTTTACATGTACGTTGAAGTAGTTTTATTATTTTGCGTAGTAGATGTGTACATTTAGAAAGGATTGTATTTTTTGTCTACACCATGCCAGTACGCCGCCATAATTCAAGTTGGAAAAATAATATGGTTAATCCAGTGTAGGAGAGACTTGATGTCTTCTGTAGTGAGCTAGAACAAATAAATCTATATATTTATATTGGGGACAGGCCAAAATGAGTTAAGAAGTTGCGTTTTATTTTTATATCTTTATTATTTTGTAAACGGTACTTCTCTGCATGAGTGTTCCAGTCACTTTTGCAGTTTAACTCTTCAATCAATCTCAATCAGTCTTTATTTCTAAAGCCCTTTTCATGCCAGGGAGCAGCTCAAAGTGCTTTACATAAAAACAATACAACAATTAAAAGCACTTAATACAAGAGATATAAAAACAAACGTACGCACACGCATACACCTACACATAAACACACACTCACACAAACTTGGGAATTAAGAACACTTGAGGAAACGCTATCTCACACAGTGGGGAAACAACAGAGAATGAGGTTTAGATTAAAATGGAAAAAATAGGCTATATAAATAAAAGCACTAAAAAATTAAAATAAATAGGTAAAAGGATATATAAATAAAAATAAATAGGATATATAAATAAAAATAAATAGGATATATAAATAAAAGCAATAAGCGCAATAAAAATTAAGATAAATAAATGCAAGGAATAAAAGACTTCAGACCGGACTGAAGCCGACGTAAAAAAATAAAAAATAAAAACACTATAAATAATAAAATAACACAAGTAGCTACTCTTAGACTAAAGGAATGTGGCTCACTTCTGAGAACCCGTGTGGGTTGATATCTTTCATTCTTCTTTTGTTATGTCGAAAGTAAGCACACTGTTGTTTGCACATGCTTGAAATATTTCCTACCCTTTGTCCCTTCTTTGTGTTTGGCCCATTTAACCACAGGCTTGGCCGCTCAATTTCATTGTTGTTCAACTGCCTCGGCATTATTGAATCCAAGACACTTAACCTCTCTATTGGCTATTAATCCTCAAACACATTTTCCCCCTCTGATTTTTGTGGGAAAATGATATTGGCTATTGATTAGCTTTTTGTGTTTTCATCATTTAATGTAACATATGTGTTATATGTGCAAAACTGTTTTCCATACGTAGGCATTCACAGTAAGCCAGTGTTTCTGCACAGGTTAACTGAGGTCAGCCTTCTGGCCTGTGTACTCCACAGTCATGTCTCTCCTCTGTGTATTAGTCAGGTTGGATAGGCATTGACCTGAATTACTGAGCGACATAGCTGTGGGCGAGAGAGAGAGAGAGGCCTCAGGGCATGTAGGTTGCCTTTCAAGTTCACCAATCTGTGAACTTCTCCTCTAAGACAAGTCATCCCATATCCAGATTTCGTGTTTATCAGGAGACACGACCCCGATTTGATTGATAGGACTTTTCTTACCTGTAGTTAAGCCCTGTAGTTTGATTCTGTGACCTCCCTGTCCTAAAGGTAGTCCCATAATTGGTGATTTGTACGGATTTCTGTGCTTGGTTCAGCAGCAGGATGTAAGCGAGTTCACTCACAAGCTCCTGGACTGGCTGGAGGATGCCTTCCAGATGAAGGCTGAGGAAGACCGGTAAGCTCTGCTGTTTAAATCCCGAGGTCCCAGTGCTAAGTAAGACAAACAGTAGGACATAGATACATGCATCTTGGTTTTATAAGACAATATAGTTTGAAGAAAAGAATCAAATACATGTTGTTTACGTAGAGCTTAAACAGCTGCGGTCTGTATTTTGTTTTGTTTTTCCAGGGAGGGCGAGAAGCCAAAGAACCCCATGGTGGAGCTTTTCTACGGTCGCTTCCTTGCTGTGGGTGTCCTGGAAGGTGAGATGTGGTGTTAAATTTAAACCGATAAAGAGAAAAGGCGAGGAGTCGCTAGAGAATCAAAGAGGAATAAAGCATTAGCACGGTCTGATTGCAGCAGCCGGAAAGCAAGCAAGACCTTGCCCCTCGTAATGAAAGGTGACCTTGTCTTAATGAGATGTGTTTCATGTAAAAGAGGAGAGCGGTTGCATTGATTGTTTAAGACCTTGACGGCTGATTGACATTGCGCTTATTATGCATGACAATACTGGCCCAGAGCCACCGAAAGCTGGGCCGGTGGACTCTGCAGCTCATAAAATGACCTTAATGCCTCATCTGCATGTCCGCTAGCAATTCCTCTCCTCCTCCTTTTTGGGTGATGGCGGGGTTCTCATCAGTATTTGGTGCAGAGTGCTCAGTGCAGTTTTTTAAGTAGTCGTGATGAGTGAATGACTGCTGAACAAGGGAAGATCAGCGTGGATGGAGACAAGTGTGAAATTTGGCCTGTTTCTGTCTTTTTCTCAAGCTCTCTGCCTTTCCAACACCTGTCTACCTTTGACATTTATTTAAATAGGATGTATGTAAAGTTCTCTCTCTTTTTGCTTCCCGTATGATGAGCTTAAAAAAATCTTTCTCTTAGTAGCCACTCTGCTGTCTGTCAGTTACACTTGAAATTAAATGAACAGTAATGTCTGTGACACTGTTCATCCATTTATATTGATTGCTTTTTATTAATGTGTAATTCCACAGGTAAAAAATTTGAAAACACAGAGATGTTTGGACAGTACCCCCTGCAGGTGAATGGCTTCAAGGACCTCCACGAGTGTCTCGAAGCAGCAATGATCGAGGGCGAGATTGAGTCCCTGCACTCAGCAGAGAACTCTGCCAGGTCTGGACAAGAGGTCAGTGCCAAGATTGTTGTTCCGCTGAACTCTTGCTGAACTTGAGTAGAAAAAGAATAAAATTTGGAGTCATCTTTTGCTTCCATCCTGCAATATTCACCAAGCACCAATGTAATACCAAAATTTGACTCTTCTTGATATGGTCAAATAGCCTTTAGGCATTACTAATAGACCCTACATTCTATTTGAAGATGAAAACAAAAGTGAATTATTTTATTGTGTATTTTATCAGGATCTGCATCAAAGGTTGTGGGGGTGATTTCTGAGTCTTTAGACCCATGCATTTTTGGTATTTATTTCATTTCATAGCCTATAAGTATAATAATAGTAAATATATTTATATGGTACTTTTCAAAACCAGTGCTAAAAGTGTTGTACACACAGCAAACAACAAAAATAAGAAAAAACATAGAACAATGTCTTCACTTTAAGTAAATATCGAATCTTTCTTCTCTTAATTTTGAACTGATCTAATTAATTTATAACACAAAGTTAAAATATTTACTGTGTTAGTACATAAATATGGTCTGTGCTTCATATAAAGTATTTGCCATAATCACTGTAGCAAATCAGATTCTTTTCATTGTGGCCCAAGTCAAAAGCCTCCAATTTTCGAAGCAATTGCCACCTGTCAGTAACACAGAAGAAAATCATTTTAAATAATTTGAGATTATGCGGTGGATCCTCTCCAAAGGGGTGACCTCTTTGCCCTTATGTGACACCTGTGCTATTTTAAGCTTGACCTCTGCTTAGCCGTAGCCTTGACTACACTGTCCCACAGCAGCTGGGAGCAGTTAATTACCAGGCCAGTACACAGATGGGTATGGCTCCCAGCCTTCTGGAAGAGCACAAGCCATCAGCACAGGAAACGGATGGAGGCAGCATTAGCAGCGACTCTGTTCTCCTCACATAGGATTTCAGGGTTTCCCCTGGTACACTGATTAGCAGAGGTGATGAGTGCAGAATCACAAAATTTGTTCCATGGTGACGTCACAGTGTATGCATTTAATTTGAGACTAATATACAGAATTCATGGCATCTGTTTAATTGTTTAATATCTTCAAATCTGCATGTTCCAAGTATCCAGTAAAATCCAGCTTTATTTCTAAAGCACTTTTAAAAACAATACTGTCGACCAAAGTGCTGTACACATTAAAACATAAAATAAAAAAATGCAAATACAAATAAAATAGTGTGAGTATAAAAATAAGACATAAGACACAGGTTATACAGTAAACGTCAGTTCTAAGCTGAGCCATAGGCCGAGTTTTAAAAAAATAGTGTTTTTAAAAATAGAGAGAGAAGCAGCCAGTCTGATATTTAGTGAGAGCTTATTCCACACCTCTCAGTTTCTTTTTGGTCTTAGGCACCACCAGTAGAGCTTGATCTGCCGATCTGAGCGAGATGGGTTGTAGGGAACCAGCAGATCACACCTGAATATTGACAAAAATGATTCAGGTATGCAGTATATTGCAGTACAAGAAAGGTAGGGAGAAAAAGAGGTATTTTATGTTAAATAATGGACATTAGGTTTATATGCAACTATAAGTCAAGAGTACAGGTAGAAGTTTTTCTGATTAAAAATACCCAAAATTGACTATTTTCAACTGTGAGAATGTCTTCCTTGTCATTTCTGAATACTAAATGATTTTTGCTGATGGGGGTTTACAGTTCAGAAAATAGTCCGAAGATTAATCAATGATTTAGTCTTTTTTTTTTAATCCATTTACATATTGTCGAAAGTGAAGAGAAAAAATAGGCTTATATGGTTTGATTTAAACAGAAATACGTGTGTTGTGTCTGGTTCATTATTCCATTTAGTCCATATAGTAAGCTGACATACGTCGATCAGCTTCAACATTATGGCCACTAACAGGTGAAGTGAATAACATCGATCATCTTGTTTTAATGCAATGTTCTGCTGGTAAACCTTGAGTCCTGACATTCATGTGGATGTTTGACATGTACCACCCACCTAAACACTGCAGGTCCAGCGTCCTCCACCTGGACTGGACTTGGTCTTGATTGGACTCATTCTATGCTTGTAAGAAGAAAGTCATAATATCATTCCATTTTTGTTTTAGCACTGGTTCACAGAACTCCCTCCTGTGTTGACCTTTGAGCTGTCAAGATTTGAGTTCAACCAGGCACTAGGACGGCCTGAGAAGATCCACAACAAGCTTGAGTTCCCCTCCATGCTCTACATGGACAGGTGAAAGGAGTATTAACACTCATTGTTATTGTAGAATCTCTTTGTCTCTGTTGTAAATGACATCAGTCGCTAGTATATTTTACTGTAAAGCTTCTACTGTGACGTCTGTGTTAGGTACATGGACAGGAACAGGGAAATAACCAGGATCAAGAGAGAGGAGATCAGGAGGCTGAAAGAGCATCTGACGCTGCTCCAACAGCGACTGGAGAGGTACACTTTGACCATCAATATGTGTCTATTTAGCCAAGGTCAATACAGCTCTATGGACAGCTGTGGAGAGCAATTTCTCACTCTGACTTTGTCTTTTCCTCAACTACCTCTATACCCTCTCCACTTTTCTTTCTGCTTCTTTTATCCTCCATTTCTGTAACATTCACTCTTTCCTCTTCGTTTTCTCTCAGGTATCTGAGTTATGGCTCAGGCCCCAAGAGGTTTCCTCTGGCAGATGTCCTCCAGTATGCCATGGAGTTTGCCTCCAGTAAACCTGTGTGTACATCCCCAGTGGAAGACATTGACACATCAGCGCCTCCTGGAGGCACAACAGGGCAACAACTACCCCCACCAAGGTAAGTTGATTGGCAGATAACCAGCAGTGTGTTGTTGCTGCTTTTTACCGCCCGGCAAAACTCCGTTTTCCGGAAGGTATTGTTTTCAGCTGCATGGTCTTGCTTGCTTGCTTGTTTGTCTGTAACAATTTGGTTTCCGCGCAATAACTCGATAAAATATTGATGTAGCCTCACCATATTTGGTACACAGGTGTACCATAATAAGACACAGGTCAAGTTCCAATTTGGTGACCGTGACCTTATTTTCAAGGTCACAGGGGTCATCTTTGTCGCCGGGCGGTCCAAGTTTGGCAAAACTTCTTGTTTGCTTTTCCATTTTTTTTCTTGATTAATTTCAGGAGCAGTAATCCATGATGATCAAAGAGATTAAAAAAGGGAGGTTACAAACATGGAAACAATAAATCTGTTGCAACAACATTTTCATATTCGTATCCCTTTGATTTTTTTTTTAGGTTTGCTAATAAATGTATTGCGAATCAGATGAGATAAATCCTCTCAACTATACAGACTAGTCATGAAGAAAAGTAGCCTGATCATGAGTAGGTTTAGTTTTGTGTTAATATAACAACTAACATTTGTAATGTTAGTCTACTTAGAAATTTATCCAGACTGTTATATCTCAACAGCTATTGAATTTATGACCAGTTGACTTTCTTGGTATTCAGTGAAATATTGCAACAATTATAAGATGGGGGTTTGTGAAATGTTCATTGATCCATTGACTTTTCATGTGGGTTAAAAAATTATCACAATGCACAAACACCTTCAGAGGAACACACAAACAATATTCAACATGGAGAGACTTTACATCTGTTTGCAGAAAATTTTGATCAAAGCACGACTCATTCAGAGGACCTGTTGCTCCCGAGCTGCTGCTCTGCATGAGTTAAAGATGAATGTGGTGCAGCCAGTTCGAAGACTTTTAAAACAAATTTGCTTTAGCTGTTTTGTGTTTGAAAAAACATCAACTGTTTCAGTGTTTCATTTTATGTAATATACAAAAAGAACATTTTTGCTATTTTAAGATGCTTGATAGACACTTAGACTTAAAAAATTTTAAGTTGGACTACTGACTTAAATAATATTCCCTCTTGTTTATATTTTTAGCATGTTGAAATTCCCGGATTAGCAGAACTGTTTTTCACTTTAATATGTAAACCTTTCTGTCTGTGCTTCAATATGCAATAATGTACAGTTTGTCAAAATAGAATAGCTTAAATCAAATGGTTATTTTCCTTTTTTTGGAGGGAAATTATTCATCTAAATAAGTCAATGAATTGGTAAAATAGTCAACATACTGAAAGAAAAGAACAAGAAAAGCACTCAGAGCGCAGTGCTCTACTAAGGCTGCTCAGTCGTATCATTTCCAACGGATAAGTCCTAGTAAGTCTGCCGTGGTGGATTTGCAGTAGGATTGGAATCATGCGATCATCAGCAGGTGGCTGACATAGCGTTCACATGTCGTCATAGTTACAGTGATGCCATGTAACTATCTTGCAACGATACAGAAATCTTTAACAAATCCGTCAATCCAGACTATAAGCTGCATCACTGCCATAATCTAATCACTTGGTCTTGTGTCATTTCTGACCTTCCCTGAAAATTTCATCCAAATCTGTTATTCCATTTTTTTAATAAAGCTGCGCGCAGACAGACAAATGTATACCGATCATTAAATAACTCTGCTGCGTTCCTTGGCGGTGAAATTAAGAGACAAATAGTCACTAGTGACAGATTTAGTTTTATGTTTGGAGGACCAGGCTAAATTCTCTGTCTGGGCCCCTGACCCCGAGACACATTTCTGTTGATTCTGCAACAAGGAGTCATTTTGAAAGAGTGATTTAAACAATTTAATTTCAATGAGACTTCTAGTGTATCCTCACATCAAAGCAGACTGATTATTACAAATACAGTGCCTATGAAAGTGTTCATCCCCTTGGAAGTCTTCTCCTTTTGCTGCTCTTCAACATTGAATCCTGGTCAGTTTCATTAGACTTTTTGACAAGAATGTAGAAAAATACTTGGAACTTAAAAGAAATTTCTCCAACGTAACATCATTAAATTCAAAATATGAAATAAAAAAATAAGTTATTGCATAGGTAAGTTACTCTCTTCAAGTCAGTAGTTAGTAGATGCAACGTTGGCTGCAATTTGTGCTGACCGTGCGACTTCTAGCACCAGTTGGCTGCATCTGTAGTGAATTCGGTGAGTCACTTTAAAGGGGGTGAATATTTATGCCAGCACATTTTGTCATCAGTTTATTAATATTACTTTCTTTAAAAGCCCAAATAATTTACCATGATTCAATGTTGGAAAACGCCCAAAGTGGTGATCCTTTTAATAGGCACTGTAGATGGTCTGGAAACCACCAAGTTTCATACTTTTTAAACAGCAGCAAGGTTCTATGAGCTGCTTTGATAAGCGCCCATGCTGCAGCTGAACTGTCTTTCATTGACTTCATTCAACATATTTTGTTGATTTGAACTCTCCAAGCCTAAATGGGGTTTTGTTTTTCATTCCTGTCTGATTAAGTTCATATCCAATTGCTGATATCCAAGCATTTAATCAAGCAATGTTTTATAGATGTATTGTTTTCTTTTCAGTTTACATTTTTATACGTTTCTCACCTTGCAGCACAGCTGAGCAGGAGTCCTTACCTCCCTTAGAGAGCTCGGGTCCTGCTTCAGGTCCAACCACAGCTACCACTGCACCCCAGCCGCAGAGAGTACCCATCCATAAGCCCTTCACCCAGTCCCGACTACCTCCTGACATCCCCATGCACCCCGCCCCCCGCCATATCACTGAAGAAGAGTTGAGGGTGCTCGAGGGCTGCTTGCATCGCTGGAGGAGTGAAGTGGAAAATGATACCCGTGGTAGGACTATCTACCACACATGAGCATTCATTTATACATGTCATGTTATTCTTTCTGATTTTCCTGTTTACAACTTTCTCTGTAATGTTACAGAAACAAACATTAGATTGATGCATACTAACAGATTGCATATGTTTTTTCCCACTAGATCTGCAGGGCAGTATAACCAGAATCCAAAGAACCATTGAACTAATGTACTCTGACAAATCTATGATGCAGGTGAGCAGCATTTTCTGTAGTCAGTCTTTTCTGGAATACAGAAACCCCATCAACTGCTCCCTTTTGATTATCACTATTTAATTTCTGTTTTTACAGGTTCCATACCGGCTCCACGCAGTGCTGGTCCATGAAGGCCAGGCCAATGCAGGTCACTACTGGGCTTACATCTACGACCCACATCAGCGTTGCTGGATGAAGTACAATGACATTTCGGTCACTAAGTCGTCCTGGGAGGAGCTGGTCAGGGATTCTTTTGGAGGCTACCGCAACGCCAGTGCCTACTGTCTCATGTACATCAACGACAAGAAGCCATTTCTCATAGAAGGTAGAAAACAGTCCAGTCTTGAATTGGTGTCCATGTGTATCTTTTGATGGTTATCATTTTAACTTTACTCCTTTGAAAAGTGATTCTCATATCAGAGCTTCTGCAACATTGTCATGGCACTGTTTTCACATTAATGCTGGCAGTTTTTTTTCTTTTTCATAAGCATGAACTGTACAATCAACGTTAGGTGACATAGTGATGAATTGTACTATCAGATTTTTACTCATCACCTAAAGCTGGTGAGCCACAAGAGGGTGCAGAGGTGGGGGAGATGTGGGAGACTAAAATTAAAAGAAAGAACAGCTAAAATCCATTTGTCTCTGATATTAGATTTGCACTATGCTTCATTCATCACTGTTGGCCTTTATCTCATTTATGTCTCTTCCTCGTAATTTCTTCTCAAATATGTTTATATTTGATGCTGAAGGAAGTTAAACATTTCCAACAACAACACATAGGCATTCTGATGCCATCATCTGAAAGACTTGGTGGCATTTATGAGAAACACGCTCACACTACTGATGGACATTTGGAACTGTGTAGCATTTGTAAGCGTCTGTCTCTGTTTGACAATTCATCCATTTTCCTCAAACCTGTCTAGTTCAGATAACAGATAACACCTGATATTTAGGTCTCTGGAACATAAGTCATTCAGAAACACACATCTCTCACTCTATTTCAGAGGAGTTTGATAAAGAAACAGGGCAGATACTCAGCGGGATGGACAAACTGCCCCCAGACCTGAAGCACTACGTGAAGGAGGACAATGAACAGTTTGACAAGGAGATTGAAGAGTGGGACACCCTGCAGGCTCGCAAGGCCCAACAGGAGAAGCTGGCTTTGGCCACAGCAGCAGCAGCCGCTGCCTCAGCAGCATCCAGCACCTCGACTTCTTCTTCTTCCCCTCAGCCCATGAGTATTGAGTCCAGCCCTCCAGACAACGCAGGTCAGGGTCACGACAAGCACAGTACAGAGTAGAATACTTAATTGAGAATCAATACTTGGTAGGAAGATAAATACAGAAAATTTCTTGCTCCCTAGAGACTAAGAATAGAACAAGGAAATGATGGTGAAATATTGGTGTGCAGCTGTATGACATACAGACTTTATACAACACATAAATCACAAGAAACTGTGCTGGATGTATAAAAGTCAGCTTCGTGTTCACCATTCAGCCCACAACACCCACTCTGTTTCTGTTTAATTCTGATGGACACAGTATGGAGACTGGATAAATTAGTTGTTGATATTTAGCTGTTTTTAGATGTCAATCAATCCAACATTTGAACCTAATTGAGCTTTAATGTCAGCACTGTTATTGCCATTCCAGTTTAATTCATTCACCTGTCCAGAGAACGTTCTTCTTGTCTGTACATGCATAAATGAAACTGATCATTTCTGCAGTTATGTTCATTGTTCTTTTAGGTTTTAGAAAGTGTTTGGGATGAAAGAGTGCTTTTGAAATACCAAAATTCATGCTTTTCTGTGTTTGTCTGATGGTGGTGTTTCCCTCTTGCAGTCCCCCAGCAGGACCCAGAGTACATGGAGCAGCCGTCGCCCACAAATGACTCCAAGCACCTGCAGGAGGACACGGAGCGGGCCATCTCTCGGGCTGCGGCTGAACAGGAGGAGCGGAGTCCTGAGGCATTGTTGAACGCTGTATGTAAAGCATTCAGAGAGACACAGTACAGCGTGTTCACAGTAGGGAGTCATTACCACAATCACATCTTGTGATTCCTGACTTCAGATGTGTCAGCTTGATGGTATTAATTAACAAAGTGAAGTGTATCTTTTGTTTGGGCTTTTATTATTTCAGTATTTTTTCCCATGACGAAACAATATTGGGAATAATAATTTTATGAGGGTCCAGTTTTATTCCTTATGTTTAATTACAGCTGATAAAATGTAATACAGAAGTGTCAACACAAGAGGGCTGTATTTTTACATTAACAGTGGCTCATGTGTATTTTTAAGTGAAAGAGCTTGCTCATGGTGATGAATTTACAGAATTCCCGTTAGCTTGAACTTGTTTTGATTTTAAGGTCCATCACTTAATTGCTTTGGTTCTCTCTCACCACTTCCATAGTGACATTTTTGCCCTCAGAGGAGTCTATGGAGTGTTTTTTTTCTGAGATAAAGCTCTAAAATCCCAATGTACCCAACCTGGTCTGCAGCAAACAGCAGGAAGACGAAGTCAGCTACCAGCTGGTGAACGTGGTGGAGCTTTTAGCAGCCAGACAGTCAGATATTTTTCTAAAAAGTTGCTGGGGAGTTAAAACCGCTAAGAATATGGACATTGGGCTTCAATTCACCAAATAATATGACTCTGAATTACTGGTAATGTTGCTGCTTGTGTAAATAGTTTTGCTTAGCGGGTAATAATATGCCTGTGTTGGTTAGAGCGTGTTTCCACTGCCCAAAGTATTCAACATGAATCGGTTAGAATTTTTTCAAAACCATTGTGTGTTTACTTGTGTAGAGATAATAACACAGAGGGAATTTCCTACTAAAAATACTGTAGCTTTGGTTGATACCCTATATTAAAACTCACCCTTCCAAACCTCATGGAGCTTCTGCTGAACGTTTAGAATCCGTATTTGCACAGAGCTGACCTCGTCCACTGATGTTGTGTTAGAAAGGAGTCTTATGGATGTGAGCAACAACTGCAGCCCCCAAAATCTGAAAAATTGATCTGTCAAACCCAGTTCTGAAAAGTTCTGTAGTGTGAAGATATAAATTGAGTTGATTTAATGAGTGCTATTTCTCTTAATATCTCACAGTTTCCTCTGCCTTTAATGTTCCTTGTCTTTCCATCAGTCCATCCTTCCTGTTTCATCTGTCCCATTTTCTCTACAGTCTCTTCCCCCTCCCACCTCCCTTCAGCCTGAGGTCCAGATGAGCACTGCCCCTAGCCCTCCTCCTGACCTGGTCACAGAGGATGAGTCCCCTGGCCAGCGCACCGTAGAGGTGGCCATTCCTAACGTGGGGACCTTTGTTATTGAGTCAGAGGAGGGGGGTTATGATGACGAGGTAGCTCTGGCCCCAACAAATTCTCCTCTCCCCTTTTTTTTGTGCTAAGAATAGTCTGAGCCTGTTTGATACATGGAGTGAAAGGGTCATTGCCTATTCACATGAGGCTCTTCATGAGGTTTTTCACACTTGAGGGAATCTGACACTGTCTGCTGACTGATTTCAGGATTGGCGTCAGGCTGAAAATGCCATGAAATAAGACTGACCTCTTTGTTGGCCTTTCTGCATTACTCTT
This sequence comes from Acanthochromis polyacanthus, assembly GCF_021347895.1. Taxonomy (NCBI): domain Eukaryota; kingdom Metazoa; phylum Chordata; class Actinopteri; family Pomacentridae; genus Acanthochromis; species Acanthochromis polyacanthus. The sequence continues at coordinate 20,611,067 of NC_067129.1, forward strand.
GTGTGAAAAGTCTCTTCTTGAGCCAGTCTGCATCTTGGCACAAAGGCAGGTTGACCTTTTGCAGCAAGCTGATGTCTGCCTCTTCACATGAGTCACTTTTAAGTGAAAAAACCCAAGACAACAGCCTCGTATTGTGATATGAATAAGCTGCTGCATATATATATTTAAACCAATTTAAAGACACAAAGCACACGTCATGCACTTATCATGGAATCACAGTTTCTTTTAAGTTCGGCCTCATGTCAATAGGAGGTCTTTGTCAGTGTTTATCGAGTGTCAAATTCTCCTTTATAGAGCAGTCTTCCAGCCTCTTTCCATGCACTGTTAGCTATCTGTCACACACAGCTGTCATATGGCTGGCTTGGTTTCTCACATTATCCTTGTGAGGATTGTGCATTTTGCCATTGAACTGACTGGCCGTGTCTCTCACAGTTGTGTCATTCTAACCAGTGCATGGTCTGTGAGTGATGTCTGGCATGCCCTGATTGCGGTATGCTTTATTGTTGTGCCTCAGAGCACATAACACAGTGGATGACCTTGCTCAGTTCGTCACAAGGACCTGTTGTTTTGTTTAACATGGTTCCTGCTTCCTGGGCAGACAATGATGACCCCCAACATGCAGGGTATAATTATGGCCATTGGCAAATCCGGCAGCGTGTATGAAAAGAATGGGCCTGAGGCAGCCTTTTTTAAGGTACAACCTCTCTCCTTTACCTTTCATCATTCCACTCTCACTCGTTTGCTTCACCCCCATCCACTTTTTCTTTCATGTGTATGAGTTTCTTCGTTTCCTCTCTTCTCAATGTGCAGGGATGGGGTACAAGCATTTAACTAACCTAACCCAACAGAACACCAAACTTTGCAACACAGAACAGTGTTTGAGGAGATCTAAGCAGTGTGCTGCACAGGTGTTCAGCATTAAAAGCTGCAATATCTGAAATCAGCTACATTTGGTAAACGCCTCTGAGGTTGCCAAGATCATCGTGCTTGTAATGTTGCCTGCAGCCCATCCCTTTAAATAAAGCACTTGTAAGAAATTTAGCAGTTCTAAAAGTAAAGTCAGAAAACGGGACAGTTTTATGTGCAACTTCTCAACAGCGACAGTTTATAGTAAAACAAAAAAGATGCATTTCTACATGCAGTCATAGAAGCTAATAGTGTATAAAGATTTTCATAGACGATCTCAACAACGGTTAAGTTATATCACATATGGAGCGTAGAAGAGATGGAGTGAATGTGGGTGCCTACAAAAAATACTCCATGTAATACTCACTAAAACTAAGACTTTTTTTTTTTTTTTAGGAAAGATTACAGTGATAACATTGTATGCCGTTTGTTTTGTGACATGCTGATCCGAGCTTATGCCGTATGTTTGACAGAAGTACGAATCAGAGTTATCTTTCCAAATGTTTATCGTGTAAGGACAATAATCACATTCAAAATTCATCTAGTTGCAAAGTAAAATCCCTTACAGGTTGGCTTTACGTTCTCAAATGAACAGGGGCCGAGTAAGAAGTATTATTGCTGCCCATTCACCTCAAAGTAGGGGAGTTTTAACCATGACCTGTTCCTACTTTATCTCTCGGGTCAGGCCATCAAGTTGGAGTACGGCCGTCTTCTGAGATTCGCCCAAGAAGACACGCCACCTGAGAATGACTACCGTCTGCAGCACATCATTGTCTACTTCATTCAAAACCAGGCGCCCAAGAAGATCCTGGAGAGGACTTTGCTAACGCAGTTTGCAGACAGGAACCTGGCTTTTGATGAGAGGTAAACGCTTCCCTCTGTCACCAGTTTGTGTTTTTAGAAAATCACATCTTCCATTTAGTGCATTTGGTTCTCTTCCTCTGGTTGTTCTGGTCACTTAAAAAGAATCCAGTCGCTTAAAGCAGTGTTTTATATTGACCAACAGAGGGTAGCAGAGACCTTAACTTTGATCTACAGTATCGCAGCCCTCCTGGTTTACTGTCAGCACAGACTCACTGTCTCATCTGGACATTGCTTTCACGCTGCAAATCCTTTCTGATGACTGTTCCTCTTGTCTTTTGTTCAAACACAAATCTTAAGGGACACATGTCCAATAATGACTTTTTTAATACGGCTGGCAAATACCAAGATTCCCCCCCTATTAGCTGTGTGATGCTCGCGTCATTAGGGTGTGTAATGCCCCTTACTATCTCTTAAAACTTTTCAACTACGCTTGTTGGCCTCAATCCATATTCATGAGTGAAAAATTGATTTCTCCCTTCTCCTCTATTTTGAGCAAGATAATTAGATTTATGTGTGCATGTGGCCTCAATAGGAGCCTCCGGAGGAGTGTTTCACTTCTCCTCACAGCACTAAAGAGTGATTCATTAGGCCATGTTAAGGCCTAGGGGCAGGGTGGACCGTTTCATCTCCATGAGTACCGCACAATGACTCACCATATCATTTCTAACGCCGGTTCCCCTTCCTGTCTCCCCACCTCCCCCACAGATGTAAGAGCATTATGAATGTGGCACGTGCCAAACTGGACCTAATTAAGCCGGAAGAGGTCAACATGGATGAATATGAGGTCAGACACATTGTTTTCTTAGTTTTATTTATCTAAGACAGCAGATCAGAGACCTTTCAAACTGCCTTTAATGCAGTATTGTATACTGGCTGTTGTAGGCTTTGCTGTAACCTAGTCGATCATTAAAAATTGTACTTTTCAGTCAATATTACTTTAACTTTTTGGTTTTGAGTTTCACTGACCTTGCCTGAGGTATCTTGTGTTTATCTTAATCAGATGTGGCATCAGGACTACAGGAATTTCCGTGAGACAACCATCTTCATGATGACTGGCTTGGAGCTCTTCCAGAAAACAAAGTACGCCATCACCTCTCCAGCACAACTTCTAATATCAAATGCTGCAAGCAAAAAAACTAATAAGCCCCACTATCTCCTTAGAGCTTTAACTTATACAAGTTTAATGTCAGACATTGTCATGTGTTTTCAGATCATTTCCCATTCCAGTATCACCTGCAGGGGGCAGCAGCTTACAGTCTGTGTAGTTCCAAGTTGTATAGTTGTGCAGTGGGTTCATCGAGTTTATTTCTAATGTGAGAAGGTTGATAAGTTCTCGGTGCGTCTTTGATACAACTTTATCTAAATGTAATATCTGTTTATCTCTTCCAGTTTTGTGGAGGCTCTGATGTATCTGGTTTACGCATACCAGTACAACAAGGAGCTTTTGTTAAAAGGGCTGTACAGAGGGCACGATGAGGAGCTTCTTGGACATTACCGTCGAGAGTGTTTGCTGGTGAGGCAATGCATGCAGTAACTCACTGATACTGACTATCTGACTGTTTTTCAGTGTTTATTTCTCTCTGGCATATTTCTTGAATTTAACAAAGTGATTACAAAGAGGGCATGACCTCGGTACAGAGTGTGTTTTGGAACGGAAACCTTTGTGTCAAGCAGTTCCTCCCTGTGATCCCCGTCTCTTCTTTGTCACTCCCTTTCCTCTGTATCAAACTTCCTCTGCTAAAGTGACTCAGCAAAACTTGCACGGCTAGACATTTCCCCTTCAATACAGAGCCGGGGTACTATAATCAAATTGCTTTTGCTGAGATATTGCTTTGGCTTGCTTGCAGCCCACAAAAGATTCCACTGAAGGTTTTTCATCTGATAATCCTTTCAGCGTTGTGATGTGAGCCCCTTTTCATTTCATCCCACCAAGCTCCAGGCTGTGCTCTGGTATTATTGGTTAGGGCTGGGGGTATTTTGGTCTGATCAGCCTCATACTGGTCTTTAGTAGCCCTCTTACTGCTGCACTCAGTAACCTTACACCAGCATTGTGTTCGTAATGTAATCATTGGAGTGGGAATAGGAAGCAGGAGGGCCAGCGAGTGTAAACACATTACCATGAGACACAAGCGTGTCCTCAGCTAACCTCAAACCTCAGCTCTGCACAGCCTCGTCGGTCATCTTAGATCTCTGGCCAAAACCTCTGGCTCCATCCACTCAGCTGTTTACCTTCAGCTCTTGTTTTAATTGAAAACACTGCTAACATTGACACAGTTAATGTACTCGGATGCTTTGCAAATCCAGCCCCGCGGCCCCCGACTCCAAACTGGCTTGAAAAAAAAATGGATCGTTTCCTCAGAGTGGAGGTCAGGGAGTTTGTCTGTGACAGCAAGGTGGTTTTGGCCAAGAACCGGGGAAAAAAAAGCTTGTATCCACATTCATGCAAGAATGTCAAGACCCAGTTTAGTTCCAATGGCTGCTGGATATCTTCTGACATTAATGATGTCTGTGGGATTACTGAACTTTTGCTGTCGAGTACTTTCTTACTAGAGGAAATGGAAAACTTTTCTAAGAGGATAGTGACATGATTGGCGCAATAAAATCACTCAAGAATATTACTTAGAATAAAGCTAATTACAGAAGTTAACTATTAAAAAAAAAAGATCAGAGAAGTGTGTGCTTGGTCAAAGTTATACAAGTTAGATTTTAGTGAGGTCATTTCTACAGTGCAGAGATTTAACTGTCTAAAAGCTGCTTTTTAATCTGTAAGAGGCACAGGAGAGTTAAACGGGGAGTGTGGAGGGACAGGCATGAGGCCGATACAGAGACAGGTGAGCACCAGTGTTGTTGTACTTTAGCCCACTTATCAACTCAGTCAGCAGTTGTGTCTGTAGCAGCTTCAGTGTCACAGCTTCTGGAGGCAGCTAAAGGAACCCTGTGGAGTTTTCGACCTCTGCTAGCACTGTACAGCAGTTTTCTACAAACAGTCTGTTGTTCTTCTGCACGCACACAAGGATGCACATGTGCTTACTCAGTTGCACCAAAGGTGACAGTATTTTATTCATCAAAAGGTCATAGTAATGGGCTGAGAAGTGCAGCAATGTGGCAGGAAAAGCAGGAAACAAGAAGACTAGTTGCTAATAATTATGAATGTAAACGGTGCAAGATTCAAGAATCTGCTTTCCCAAATGTTTGAGAGAAAAGATTTTATAACGTTCGTTAAACAGAGCATTTTGATGAGCACACAAGTGAGTACACTGCAGTATCACTTAAATGTCAGATAATATAAATTGTATAACCTCTCAATAATTGCATTTTTACTAGTCTGACAAGTGGAGACTTTTCTCTAATCTCGTTACGGCAGTATCCAAATGTTAGTTTTGAGATCCAAATGTTCGGATTTCCTCTCCCGCTCCCTTCCGTCAAAAGATCAGAATATTCCGCTCATCCATTCGTCCCCGTCGGACGAACCAAATATTCAGATCACTCCCCTCTTCCACTACCACCCCCCCACAAAGTCAAATACACTTCAACTTATAGGTAATACAGTTACTGTAGGGTGTTAGAATTTGAAATAGTTTGACGTTAGTGCCATACGGGGAGCACGAAAACCTGGAGCACGATTGTCTCCCATTTATAACTCAGACAAAGACTGATAGTAGGAGTGACAACATCTATTAATATTAAGTTCTTTATATTTACTGGGGATGGGTACAGTTGTGCCTGCCAGGGTTTTGGGATGGGGGTCTTAGGGTGGTGGGCAGATGTATAAGATGAAGCATCAAATTTAAAGGACATGTACACTGATGAATGAATGTCTAATAACTAATCAAATCTTGCATATTACCAACTCATAAGTGTCTCCTTTGCACCCCACAGAAATTGAATGAGCAAGCAGCCGCCATGTTTGAGTCGGGAGAAGAACCCGAGGTGACCACAGGCCTCGGCATCATGAATGAGCTGGTGGTGCCCTGCATCCCTCTGCTGCTGGTCCACGACACAGAGAGGGACCTGCTGGCAGTGGAGGACATGAGGAACCGCTGGTGCTCCTACCTGGGTCAAGAGATGGAATGTGAGTCCCTGAGGGAGAAGGAACACACCCAGCCTATTAGATATTTCTGGAGAGTTGAAGGCTTAGGTTACTAGTACATTCCCAGGTACCCCTGCCAAAGATCACCAGAATCAGGTCATGCTTCAGAAAGGTTGTGCAGCACTTCCACTTCTCTTCCCAAAACATGACATTTTATATATTAGATGGGTTTTTTTATGTATAAAATCGCATAGTGACACGTTTTATAAAATAGACGATAGAAGAGCTTTTAGAGCAACTTTTCCTGCACTGAATGTTACAGACTTGGACGTAAAAAGTTGGAAATCGCCAGACTTTTATTCCAGGTTAGAATGCTACCAGCCCCCCATACCTGTGTTAAGTTTCATATCTTATGACTCCTCATGTCTGTTTGTAGGTTTATTTGACCCGGAGACCTATTTAAAATGTCCAATTGCACTGAAAAAAGTTCAGAAAATGCCTCTAAAAATAATTTCCTGGTGGTAAAACATGACTGAAGAGGAAATAAGTTTTATCTGTATCAGTCCACAGAAACCTTCTTGTTAGAGCTCCTGGCCTTTGTACAGGAAAACCAGAGTAGTATCACCCGGACCCCAAATCACTTGAGTTTTACAATCCATTTCAGTTCCAGAACATGCTTTGTAACTCGTTGCGATATCCCACTAAAAATATTTACCTTGTGATGTCTATGTTGATGAACGCTGAAGCCTGTGCAGTTCTTCATTCATTGTCTTCTGTCTGTCCTCTCCCTGCTGGCAGCTAACCTCCAGGAAAAGCTGACGGACTTCCTCCCCAAGTTACTGGACTGCTCCACGGAGATCAAAAGCTTCCACGACCCTCCCAAGCTGCCATCCTACTCCACCCTGGAGCTGTGCGAACGATTCAGCCGCGTCATGGCCGCCCTCGGCAGGGTGCCCTCCGATGGAAGATGAGCTTGGAGGGTCAAAGAGGCAGCTCTCCCTTATCACGAGCCCGACCCTGGGCAGAAATCCATGGACCTCTTTTAACCCATGCCTTCCTTATCAATCCAGGGGTCACTCGCTTCTAGCTGTTATTCCTCTGTTACACCTTTGCTGCTATAGGTTTTATCATTATGAGTATAATTTCACTTTTATTTTGAGCAAAACACAACTGAGGATAGAGGAGGACGTGTTGGACTGTTGGGAGTGGTTAAAAAAAGAAATGTGAGAGGTGCAGTTGGTGGATAAACAGTGGCAATCCTGCATTGGTTGAGAGCCAAGCACATCCTGCTTCAGCTTTGCAAAAACATGAATTTGAGGAGTTTTTCTAGTTTATTATTGTTGTTGTTGCTGTTTGATTCAAGCTTCCCCAACCACGCTCATAGCCCTTTCTAAAGCACCCTTCTCTGCGTGAAAAGGATCACCCTGCTGCTCTGCCTCCAGTTTGGTACAGTATTACCACGTTTTGTTTTATTTTTCTAAGGAAGTAAGGAAGAGAGCCTTCAGATTTATCAGTGGCTCCAAGTATCTCAAATGAGTCTCATGTTTTTGTGGACTGCGCCAGATTGAGATGTTTTAAGTGCTGTGGTAGACAGCCATGGACTTCCTGTGGCTTGTTAATAAATTGAGAGAATAAAATTTTATTTATGGCCCTTTTAGGCCAAATAAACAAATGTTTTGTCTGATGTTGATTTTTCTTTTTGGTTGCACAAACAAGGATTTGATTATTGAGACTTTGCACCTCACTGTGACTGGTAGTTGGCGAGCAGCTGAAGCGAAGTCTGACTTAAGGTGTGAATGAAAGCGAAGACGTGAGCTAATAACGGTCTCAAACCTGCATTTTAACCACGCTGTGCTGCTTCAGCTGCTATTATGCAACTTTTTAGAAGCAGGCTTTCATTAATGAGGTAATGCAAGCGCCAAACTGTACAGAATGTTGCCAAAACAATAAAATACAAGCAGAGACTCAGGTTTAGCTGATTTAAAATGGAGCCTTTATGTGATTGATTGATGTAATTTCCTGGGCAAATATTATTTTCCAGGAACACAGAGCACTACAAACAATCCATATGCTGACAGCACAAAACATTTTCTGAAGTCCTAAACAAATGTTGCTCCTAGTATTGTGAATATGCACTGCCTGTCCAAAGAAAAAAGTTCCCACCTGGATTCAACTAAGCAAATCGGTAAGATCCTTCCATTAGATGATTACTGCAGTGATGAATACGTTTCAGCTGCAACAACGTATTTAACCCTAGCTGATGCAGTGAGGAGCTTCTCATTTCTTAAACAACCATGTTGGAAGACGTGGAGAGGATGTTCATCTGTGTCAGAAGAGTCCAATTATTGGCCTGCTTCAAGCAGAGAAAACAACTAAGGAGATTTCTGGAACAACTGAAATTGGGTTAAGAATCGTCCAACGCTTATTAAAACCTGAAGGATAGTGGTGAAAAACCATCTCTGAGGAGCAAATGTGATCAGAAGAAACTCTTAGATTATCGTAGGAAATCAACAGTAGACATCACAGTTATGTTTGATAGTGAAAATAAGAGCATTTCCACACAGCACAATGCAAAGGGAACTCAAAGAATTGGGATGAAACAGCTGTGTAGCCCAAAGAAAACCACTGATCAGTGAGGCTAAATGGGGGGTAAAAAAGGCTTCAGTTTGCTATGGAGCATAAAGATTGGACTCTGGATCAATGGAAGAAAGTCATGTGATCTGATGGGGGCATCAGGGTAAGAAGAGAGGCAGATGAAGTGATGCACTCATCATGTCTAGTGCCGAACAAGCCTGTAGGGGTTAGGGTTATGATCTGGGGTTGGTCAGGTTCAGCAACATTATGTTCCCAAAGAATGAGGTCAGCTGACTACCTAAGTTTACTAAAAAATACCAGGTCTTTCCATCAATGGAGTTTTTCTTCACTGATGACATGGGCATATTCCAAGATGACGATGCCAGGATTCATGGGGCTCGCATTGAGAATGAGTGGATCAGGGAGCATGAGACATTATTTTCACACATGGATTGACCTCCACAGAGTCCAGAAACTGAGAATCTTTGGGATGTTCTGGAGAAGACTGTCCAGCGGTCTGACTCTCCGATCTTACCAGAAAATGAATGCATCTCTCTAAAGCAATATTAAGAGAATGCAGGAAAATTAGTAACAACACCTTCCTAATCTATGAGAAATTCCGCTGTAAAATGTAGAACAAATGTAGCAAGTCAAGTATACAAGAATATTTATATGTATTTAACTCCACTTTGACAACCCTGAAATGACTTCTTGATTAAAAATGTCTCTCTCTTCCTACAAAATGAGGTGTACGTTATGCACTGCATGTAAAGTTTGCCTATTGATTCAAGGCAACTGTTCTCAGATCACAAATAATAACCCAAACTTTCACACACAGTCAAATAACTTTGGCCCAGGCTGACAGGCCGCCTGACAAACGCTCTCCGATGGTTTGCATTACAGCGCGTCTGTCACTGACCTGGACTGAACCTCTATTGACAAGTTGCAATTGCTTGTGCATTCCTTCACGTCTGTCGTACTAGCGCTGGGCTGGCAGTTGACAGCTTGTCTGCCACAACTGTGTTTGCCTCCTCTGGCCTCAGTGAGCCACTCTCTCAGCTACACGCCTGACATGTCATTGGCTGAAGGTTCTTCAAGGGGAGGACCGGTGTTGCCGTACATAAGCTGTTCAGCATGAAAAACCTAGTGGCGCTAACAGACTGTCAGCCGTGGCATGTATTGACATGTTTGATCCTGCAGAAGAGAAGAGAGCAAGCTGTTTAATGTAAATGTGTCTGTCTGAAGTTTTTTCATTCTTTGCTTAAGTAAACGTACCAGTACATTAATGTAGAAAAAAGTCCTGCATGTGAAGTCCTAGTTGTGCTCATTAAAATGTACGTCCATTTTAGAGTGACAGGCACAATTTGCAATAGCTTGTAAGCAATTCAGCTGTGCTTATTTGCATATACATTGAAGTGCTTCAGTTACTTTTAGCCACTGAAACCACAAAATATTTCAAACAATTAATGAAAGGATTTTTAAAAAAATGTATTTATACTCTACCGTTGCCTCTCCACTGCGACTGAACCCTTCCTGACCAGGCCTGGCTACCAGCCACTCTTCAGCTTTGCGTGGCGCATGTGCAAAAGGCCAGACACAGCAACAACATCATCAGGGATAAACCTCAATGACTGGTGCTAGATTGGATCAGTCCTGCTGTCTGACCCAACCTACAATAAACTAAATCACAAATCACAGCAGAGCAGCTCTTCAGCTGATTAAGTCTACCATCCATGTTCCTGAACGTAGCCTGACGAAGAATCACCATGGCTGTATTTAAGAAAATACAGCCGTAACATGGGAATCACTCACATGTGATGTGATTGATCATCTTGTTACCACCACACCTGGCATGAGTAGGATATACTAGACGGAAAGTGCACGGTCAGTTAGAAGTGTTGTGTTGGAATCAGGAAACATGAACAACCTGAAGATCTGAGTGACTTTGACAAGGACCAATTTGTAATGGCTCAGTAACTGGGTTAGAGCATCTCTGAAATAGCAGGTCTAGGGGGATGTTCTTAGTATGAAGTGGTCCAAGGAAGACCTCTTGAAGCAGCAACAAGGTCATGAGGCTCATTGATACATGTGGGGAGTGAAGGCTGGCCTCTGTTTCAGTCCCACAGAAGAGATACTGGAGGACAAATTGCAGAAAAATTGCCGCCTGTGCTGGCAGCCTGTTGTGTGTGGAGCTGAGTAGCTGTAGACCTGTCAGAGTCCATGCTGACCCCTGTCCACCACCAAAAGCACTGACAATGGGCAGAGTCAACACTGGTTCGTGAAGCATGAAGAAAAAGGTGGCCTGATCTAAAGAATCACATTTTCTTTCTATCACATGGATGTCTGCGTGTCGCTTATCTGAAGAAGCGATCACAGCAGGACACGCTGTGGGAAGAGGGCAAGCCGACAGAGGCAGTGGGATGTTCTGCTTGGAAACTTGGGTTTTGCATTCATGAGGATGTTACTTAGCCATTCAGCACCTATCTAAGCACTGCTGCAGACCACAGACGCCCCTTCGTGACAACAGTATCCATAGCAACACTTAATGATGCCAGAGGCCTCTTTCAGCAGCGTAATACATTCCACATGTCACTCAGCAAACATTGCTCTGGAATGTTTAGAGGAACCTGACAAAAAGTTCAAGGTGTTGGTTTCACGTTTAAATTCCCCAGATCTCAATGCAGTTGAGCATCTATGGGATGGGATGGAAAAACAAGTCAGATTGATGGAGGCTTGACCTCACAGCTTCGAGGACTTAAAGGTTCTGCTGCTAACATGTTCCTTCCTGACACCACAGGACACCTTGAGAGGTCTGTGGAGTCCAGGCTTCCATAGATCAGAGCTTTTTTGGGGGCATGAAGACGATCAGTGAGATGTTTTAATGCTGTGGCTGATTAGTGTACGTGACAATGACCAGTTACACTTTAAAAAAATCTGTGTTTTTACTGGTGGTAAATACATCTCTGATACACTAAACACAAGCCAAAAACATGTATAAACACATGTGAAGTGAATGTATTAACATTGACTTTATAATTATTAGTTTGTCTGACAATAGCAATTTCTGTCAAAAATGAACATGCTGCTCACTAGTTAATGCCGGGTTTGCTGACAATATAAATCTGAAGGTCGTTTGATGATTAGATGATTGATGGGGAGGGAAATTAACCAGGAACTGCTGTTGTGAATAAATGTAGTGGAGCAAAAATACCTAGTATGAGCAGCATGTGAGTATAAGGTCGCATGTTATAATTGTGATCCCAAAACTAATGTCTGACCCTCCACCCACACTAAGCAAGAGACAAAGAAACAAAACTAAAACACTGTGCAAGCAGCAAAGCATGTCTTGCCTGGTTTCCTCGAGTGCAATATATTTTTCTCTGATTCATAGTAATGTCATACCTTTACACGGGAAAAAATATCCCTCTCAAAACAAGAAAAAAAATTATTTCAAGAATATTTTACCTTGAAATAAGTGAACAGAAATCTTCCAATAGAACAAATTCAAATGACTTGGTAAGATTTCTTGAAATAAGATGTGATATTTAGAATATTGAGATCTTAAAATTAGCTGAGAAAACTTATTTTAAGCTATATTTTACCAGGCTTGTCAAGCTTAGGTGTCTTAAAATAAGCCAGATATGCTAAAAAACAAACAAACAAACAAAAAGTTTTTTATTTAAAAATAGATTTTCACATTCATGTAACCTCCTAATTTGAGATGTATTAACCCTCCTGTTGTCCTCATTTACTGGCACCAAAAAATATTGTTTCCTTGTCTGAAAAAAATCTTTCAAAAAATTCCCCAAATTTCTGAAAATTGGCAAAACCTTCAGGAAAAAATTCCAATAATTCCTTAAACGTTTCCCTTAAAAGTTTTATTTTAAAAAATCACACATATTTGGCAAAAAAATCTTGTAAATATTTTTTTTAAAATGAGTAAAAATCTTCCAAGAAAAATCCTAAAAATATCAAAAGTGATTCCATACTGTATCAGTAAAATTTCTATTTTCTTTAAGAACATTCACAAAAAATCAACCAAAATCCAGTGAATTTCGTTGGATTTCGGTTGATTTTTTTGTGAATGTTCTTAAGAAACATTTCTAACTTTTTTTCCACCAAAAAATTTTTCAAAAATGTTCCAAAAATGTTGAAAATGTGGACATCAGAAGTTCCACTGAGAAAATATCCCCCCCCCCCCACATTTTCAAACTTTAAAACGGGTCAATCTGACCTACAGCACAACACGAGGGTTAAACTTATATTGCGTTTTCTTCTAAAATACAACTCAAAACAAGATAATTTCAAGATTGTTTGACTTAAGATATTTAAGATGCATTGTCTTAAAACAAGTCCCTCCATCTTGCTGAAATGTCACTTGTTAAGTGAATTGGTAAGATTTTGAGTTTTTGCAGTGTATTCTCCCAGAAAAGCTCAGACCCACACAGTCTTTGTGTAGGTTCCTGTGTCCATCCTTTCATCTACTCAGACTGAGGTCAAACACAATCAAACAGGGAAACTTTTAATTTAACACAGGCTTTCGGTCTATTATTAGACAGCGTGGTAATGCCTCAACAACACATCCAGATCCCTCTGTCAGATAAACTATTGTCTTTTAATCCCTGTGTGGAGCTTTCTCTGTAATGAGGAGGCTTTAAGAAACTGGACAGAATGTATTCAGTCTTGTTGAGTGATCCTTCTTGTCTGAGCATCTAGACTCTTTGTAAAACCTGATACTCATCACTCCCCATGGTGGTCCCCATCTATCTGAAGATCAATAATCTACCTCTCTGTTTCTGGGTCTTTAACCCTTGTCATAAGACCCAGCAAGTAATATGAGTTGGCGATCTCCTGCATGTTGTCCTTGTTTCACCCTTGTATTAAAAGTACCACAGCAGGAGTCCTCTTCTGCATTGCTGTGCGTGTCTGTGTGTGGTTTGTGTGTAACCACCTTTGGGCTGGCCTTTTGATAGACCCATCTAAATGGACCTCGTTGGGTTGCAAATGTTTATGGGGCATTAATTATCATTATTGGCAGCGGCATCCGCTAATTTTGCTCATTATTTCTATTGACTTGAAGTGGGGAATGAAGCCAAGCTCTGCGATGATTATAGAGTGAAAACGGTGGCAGTTTATACCGTTCATGATACTGATGGACAGACTTAATTAGCGGTCTGAACTGGTTTTCCAGCTGCATCCAAATTTAAACCCCCACAGACCCGATTCATGACCTGCAGTTGTTAAGAGAGAAAACAGCTGAGACAATATTCACACCTCTGCCAGGACCATCGAATTAGACATTCAGTGAGTATTGTGCTGATTTTAAACACTGGTCAAACATTTTGTCAAAGTTACTTTGCTGAATGGTCGAAAAAAGCATCCAACATTTTCTTTTTTAATCGAAGTCAGTTTAGTCTGGATGGCAACAGACACACAAAGACAAGGAGAAAACAGAGATGGAGATTAGAGCCGCACACCAGAGACTCTCACACTGAGTTGAAAAGGAACAAGTGCACATAAATCCAGTAAATAATGTCAATAAAATACTTAGTCTTTACATTCTTTTATTTTTTGCTGAGTTTGACTCTGCAAATAAAATGACAAACAACTATATCATATTACCTACTGGTATTTATTGTGAGTGGTAAAAATTTTTATTCCAAATATCTAAAGCATCATTCTGACCAGTCAAAAATGACAGAGATATGAAAGCTGCAGATATTACTGATACTGAATTGTTACTCCGCCAGACTGGTGTTGGTTTGTCTGTCGTCTGTCTGTTAGCAACATTACTCACAAACAGACCAATGGATTTGGATGAAATTTTCAGGGAAGGTCAGAAATGACACAAGGACCAAATGAACAGATTTTGGCAGTGATGCGGCTTATAGTCTGATCCACGGATTTGTTAAAGAGTTCTGTGTTATTGTTAGATAGCCTCACGGCGTCACTGTAGCGATGACAACAAGTGAACACTGTCAGCTGCCTGCTGATGATCACATGATTCCGATCCTACTACAAATTCACCGCTGCGGACCACAAATTTTTTAAAAGATTTTATCAGTCAGAAATCATACAATGACTGAGCAGCCTTGGTAGAGTACAGTGATCTCTGACTGCTTTTCATGTCTACATATGAAATACATATCCGGTATAGCGTTTATGTGTGAAGACAGCCTGCCATACTAATATATATGTTGCTGGACTGGCTGCAAAAACATAGACCAGAGAAGCTCCAATTACAACTTACAGAGAGAGTGTAACTTTATTCGCTACTACTGGCACCATTACCCCACTATATCTATACATCGGAAATGGGGAGTTGCTACTATATTATTGGTGTTTTTATGTTTAAAATTGCACTTTTAACAATTAATTAATATTAGGTCTTTTCCGATTGATTTCTGATACATTTGTGTACTGTATTTTAAAATTGTACCAAAATAATCTCCAAATTCCAAACACAAACTGAGCCGCATTAATTCAAATTAACTTTAAGTAAAACTGATTAGTGAATCATTACAAAATCTGGCCTCATTTCGCGACTTCACCGCTGGTGTCACCAACGTCCCCAATACCCGATAGCTTGCTGGTATGGCAGAGAGCGTCCTTACAGGTGCACACATTCTTCTCTCGAGCTGATTTTTATAAATCCCTATTGTATGGGAAGTGACAGAAGAATGTTTCAGGCCTTATTTTATGCTAATGCAACAATCCTGGTCATTTTGGGCAAGATTTATTTCGCACAAGTCTGGTTTGACCATTAAATGTTTGTTCACACTTGGCTTTATAATTTGATATTTTAGTTGTCATATCATCGTTTAGTGTTTAATGTGTGCAGGTTAGAATAAATGAGCTGTAACCAACTTCTGTGGCGCCCACCCCGACACACACACACACACACACACACACACACACACACACACACACACACACACACACACACACACACACACACACACACACACACCCCGCTGCACTAATGCAGTGACAGTCAGTGAAGTACTGGAAGCCAATGGATGGCAGAAGAAACGCTGCATGGTCTCAACTTAGCAGCTAATAGGTGTTACACAATCTTCTCTTCCAAACAAAGTTAAATGAGTCACCTTCCAGATGAGTCAGCATTTTGTGTTTGTCAAAGAATTCCTACTTGAAAAATGCGCAAAAATGAAATAAATAAAATGTGCGAGAGGAGCTCAGCCATCTGCAGCTGCAGTGGCTGATTCAGGCAAAAGCCTTTCAGAGCACAGACCGTTCCAAGTTCTCTCTGCTGGCAATTTGCAGCCGTTGCATGAATAGAAAGCAGCAGAGAGCATTCTTCCCATAGCCATTCTGAACACATATTTAACATCTTTGTCCATGCGGGTCTTTAATCCCCCTTGAACTGAATATCAATTAACAGGCACCTCTTTATTTTCAGGTTTGAGAATAGCTGATGATAAAAAAGGGATTTCAAATTGCTGCCTGTTCACTTAGCATTTAATGGTGCTTTCTGAGAGCCCTGCCCTTGTTGAGCTGTGTTTTATGGTCAGATAAAAGTTGTGCAGGGAGAAAAATGCCATCTGGGCTCGGTGCCAGGGGCTGGTGTTTCACAGCAGCTACTGCCTCACACCAGGATGTAATGAGAAACTTGGTGGGAGTGGAGGACTGAGGTGAGGAGGGGGAGCTTCTTAAGGTGCCACTTCCATGGAGACGTAGCTGGGCCAAACAAGACTTCCATCAGTGGACAAACAAAAGGTGAGATGGCTGTCTGACTGCCTCATTACTGAAAGCCCTGCAGCCGCCACCAAACTGCTGAGATCTGCTTCTTTGGGCCATCAGCGAGGGCAACGCTAATCAACATCTCGTGGTAATGAGTGATGTTGAGCATAAATCTTTTCTCCTGGGATCGGCTGTGTTGTTGCTGTTGGCCCTGTTGCCTAGGAAATCAGCATCCCACTGTAGGCAGCAGACTGCTGTCTGTCTGCACTTTTCTAAATCCTTTCTTTTTTTAAACTCCAGCTTCAACAGCAGGCATGCTTTCCATCATTGCTTTTGCTCTGTTTAAACACATATTCTCGCCTTGATTGGAGTCGGTCAGCCCAGAATTGATAGAGAGCTCTGTTTTCAGCATTCCTTCTTTTGACGAGTTTGAAGACCAGGGGACGAAAAACAAGACAGCGAAGTCAGCTTATGTTCAACCATCCATTTTGCCACTCCTTGTTCTTAGTCTTTTCTCTATTCGTAGAATGCTGGCTGAAAAAGAGCCACCAGTCTTGTTCCCAAACAGCATTGGCTGGAACTGCATTCTGTTGGCACATGTGGATAGGACTGAGCATCTGCTTGCTCTGATAAGACTGCAACAGGATGAAGGTCGGGCATCACAAGGTGGTCACAGGGGAGAACTGTAGGAAAATGTTAGACATGACCTGTTGTGGCTCTTGAATTGAAACACGGATATGATGTACATGTAGTGTAGCATCCATGGAGAGATATGAACCAAGCAGCCAAAAACAATAAAAACAAGACTACTCCCCCAAGGCTGCCCAGTTGTTGTAAGATTTCTGATGCTGAAATCCCGAAAAGCAGACGATTTGTAGTAGGATCGCACTCATGTGATCATCAGCAGGCAGCTGACGTAGTGTTCGTATGTTGTCAGTGACGCTGTGCCGCTATCTCGAAATGATACAGAAATCCTTAACAAATCCGTTGATTCCAGACTATAAGCTGCATCACTGCCAAAATCTAATCAGGTGGTCCTTGTGTTAATTCTGACCTTCCCTGTAAATTTCATCGAAATCCATTTGTCCATTTTTGAGTAATGTTGGTAACAGACAGACGGACAGACAAACCAATGCCGATTGTTATAGAACTCCGTCAAGCCATTGCCTCCTTTATGATCTTCCCTGAAAATTTCATCGAAATCCATTTGTTTGTTTTTGAGTAATGTTACGAACAGACAAACAGATGGAAAAACGTACACCAATTGTCACATAACTCTACTGCATTCCTTGGTCTAGCAATAACTTTCTTAACATTGCCTCTCAAGGTGTGTAAACTGTAGCTGCATTTCCATTACCCTTAGATATGCGCAAAATGTAAATAGCGCAATAAAAAACTGGTAATGGAAACACCTGAATTTGGAAAAAGGACTAAAATATCGGTAAAAAGTTTTTACGCTCTCATGAGGTGGTTTTTCAGACGTTTCGATATTGAAAAATATCGTAAAAGCGCAATGGAAACACTTTATCCGCAATTATATGTCACCAGACAAGACGTACCTGGTCACATGACCAGTTCTCTCGGAGTAAACATGGCGCGGTACGTGTGGACAGAAGAAGAGACCGAGACTTTTCTTGCCATTATTCTTGAGAAAAACATCACTGCCATACTAGGCATCAAACAGCAGAGGAATGCAGAGTGTTATAAGGAGATAGAAGCATCCATCTTCCTGCAGTGAAATCTCGCAGGATGATATTTTACGAGAGTTACAATGCTTTTGCCCAGAACAACCTTCAAAGGAAACACGTTCAAAGCGCAAATATACTTTGTCGAAATTTTAGAAATATCGCTTTTATTTTGCGAAAAACTGTAATGGAAACCCAACTACTGAGGCATTGGCAGTGGATTCTTTAGGTCCTGTGGGTTGCAGAGTGGGGTCTCCAGCAGTGTGCTTGTTCCAGTGCATCCTGTGGACACTTGACCAGATTGAGAACTGGGGAGTTTGGATGCCAAGTCAATGCCTGAGCTCTTTGTTGTGTTCCTCTAGCATTCCTTAACAGTTTTTGTGGAGTGGCTGAACATATTGTAACTGCTATCAGTGAGTGCTGTTGCTCAACTTACATGAATACCGGGACCTAAGGTTTCCCAAGGAGAAGATCACTGTTAATTACTTCATAGTGGTGTTATAAGAGAGAAAATAACAGCACTGACATCAAGGAACGCTGTCCACCAGCCACAGGAGGTGTCTGTAAAAATAGCTGCAGGTCACTCTGCAGGATATACTGCTTATACCAACCGTAAAGCAAGAAAGCTGGGAAGAGAAAAGCATTTTCTAGAGCAGCACGCAAAAGTGGTAACTGTAGTTGTCTTCTAAAATGTTGCTTTATTACTGATTCTTGTGAAAAATTACCTTGAGAACAACTTTGAATAGTGGCAGCTTTGGTGTAATTTTAATGATAGTAATTTGTCACTTTTCAGTGTGGTTTTATATCTGCAATAAAACACATTACTGCCTCTGGTTAATCTTTTCTGCGAAGTTCTTAATTAGTGTCGAGGAGGTAACTCTGAAGTGCTATTGAACACTTTTCTTTCAGAAGCAGCCAATAAGAAATGAAGTCACGAATGCGGAGTGAAGGAAACGAAGCAGCGGCAGTAAGCACTCCCACGAAAAGCACTCCAGACAGTCAGCATTCAATTTTCCATTTAGGCAAAGTCACAATCAGCAAAAAGAGTGCCTTGGCTTCCAGTCAGTGAAGAAAGGGACTGGTGCATTTAATATATGATGAAACATTCACTGAAACCCAGGGCCATAAATCATTACCTTAAGCCCTTTCAGTCCAGAGTTTTCTTCTTTAATTTGCCCTGCCTCCCCCACCTCATGGCCCAGATCACTGAGGGACTCACTAAGAGCATTGTTCCTCCTGCCAGCTCACTTGGCATATCTAGTTTTATTTAGAACCCTCTGGCTGTTTGGCAGGAGTAGGAAATAAGCAGTGTTAAAGGTATTTATGAGGCTGTCCTTAAAGAACCTTTCTCTCTATCAACAGTTTGACTAATGCATGTGACAGAAAACTTGATGTTGGCAGCGGCTATGAAGAAGTTGTCTGCATGACTGATGCTGGTTGTGATAGCTGCCAAGCCAAAATGTATTAATTATAGTAGCTTTTAAACAGACTGATTTCCACGGAAGACACTATGTTTGGAAATTACCTAAATGACCGGGCTGTTAATGATTACAATTCCCTGAGACAGCTATAATTAAAGCAAAATCCATATTCTAATTATGGTTAATATGTATCAGCCGTGAGCAGATGGCCGAACCATTCTGAAATGTAAGGAGGATATTCCTGCATTGTCCTTGGTTTGAATTCTGCTGCCAGTCGTTGTTGCATGCCTCTCCCTTTTTCAAATAGCATTTAATTATGTGTAATTCCTGCCTTCTTGTTCCTCTTTTCTTTCTGAACTAAGAGGGCATACTATTTCTATCACTGCTACTACTACTTCTAAAAATAATTCACCTATTAGCTTGACTTACTTTGCTCCATGGAGGGTCATGGTTTGCTGGAGCCTATCATAACTAACATTTGGCAAAAGGCAGGGTCACCAGCCCATGATATGATAGGGTTAACTTAAAGACACAGGACTAACAAGAAAAGCAGCCAGAGAGCGCAGTACTTGACGGGACTTGGAAACACCTCCACAATTTAATCAATTGTTCCTTGTATCATTTCCGATGGATAAGTCCAGCTAAGTCCACAGTGGTCAATTTGTAGTAGGATTGCAATCATGTGATTGTCAGCAGGCAGCTGACGTAGTGTTCACTTGTAGTCATAGTTACAGGGAGGTCGTGCCTCGAACTGGCAATACAGAAAACTTTAGCAAATCTGTGGATCCAGACTATAAGCCACATCACTGTCAAAGTCTAATCACTTGGTCCTTGTTTCATTTCTGACCTTCCCTGAAAATTTCATCCAAATCCGTTCATCTGTTTTTGAGTAATGCTGCTAACAGACAGACAGACAGACAGACAGACAGACAGACAGACAGACAGACGGATAAACAGGCGACAAATGAACACGATCATCACATACCTCTGCCGCATTCCTTGGCGGAGCAATAATGATGATAAAATAAAGCAATACGTAGATATGTCTCAATGTCTCATGAAGGGTAAAGATAATAAAGGTGTCTGAACAGAGCTTTGCAGTTGTTATGTCCCTCAATGTCAATCTTAATAAAAACAATATAAAAATAAGAATATATACTCACAATCATCAAATTTCAAATTGAACCCACTTTTAAAATTATATATGTATTATCATTTCCACCTATACCAAAAAACTGACGACACATTAACCTCAATTTGGAGCACACTGTTGTGGCTTTGGTGTCCCATCTGCCCAAAATAACAATGATAATTATTGCATTTCAGCAATAAGTCTGTTAAGACAGTTCCTCAATGGCTGTGATGGAGCCATGAGAAATTACAGAGCAGATCAATATTCCAATATCAATACATTGTGAGAGAGCCTAAAGCAGAAAATTCTGTCATGCATTGTGTCCATTACAATGGACAGTTATTCAAACTTCTACTAAAACCAATTTCTTCTCAATAGTTTCTTTAAACCAGCATGGACCTATCCAGCTCTAAACAAGCCTCCTCTGTATTTCTACAAGATCAGTGTCTTTTTAATGACTGTTATCCTAAAGTATTGCCTGATTATAGCATCAGTGGTTATATTCTCTCATCAAAACCATGAGTGTCAGTTTCATGAAAAACATTAGTTAATTAATACTGCGATATAATTATCGTATGCTAACATAAAGAAAAGCTAAATTAGACACATGTAAGTGATAGATGGAAGGTTTCATGGCGGTATCTGTTAGTTATTTTTTTACCTGTCAGCAACGGTTTCCAACGATTGCCAGTAAAACATTGTACAGAATTTCATTTATTTAGTTATTTTCTTATATCACAGCTTTAATTCTGAGGGGCTTGATCATATATCACTGAAATTCATTCTGATTTACAAAGCATATTCGTAAAAACGTGGTGAAAAATGTTTTACAAAAACAGATATCCAATCTGTTAAGACCTTTGATTGAATCTTGAAGCCGACTTTATCCAAAGGTCAGATTTCTGTTCTGAGCGTTTATGCAAATTGTTTATGTTTTTAATAAGACAGTGACTAGTTTGCTCGTTGAAACAATTTTCTGCTACATATTCATCAATAATAGGTGATAAACTGTCAAAGGCTAGATTGGCTCAGCTTAAACATCAATGGTAACATTTTTATTCCATGTTTTATTTGTTGTTTGCCAACCCTACTCTAATCACAGTAACAGGGTTGCTAATCCATGCTAATGTTAGCTTTTTCCTCAGGAGTAGAAGCTAGATATTTAGCTAGCTGTTACTGCTGACCAAGAGGATAAACTTACTGATGGAAAACAGCAAAGAAAGAAGTAAAAGAATTTGTCTTTTCCTGATAATATGAGGTAGAGTGAGGCATTCAATCAAGGCTGACAATGCTAGGAAAACATGAAAAAAAGAAGAGATGACATAGCGTTGCTCTACCTATTCTTTTGGAAAACTGTTTGATGATGTTAATTCCAGCGTATCATGTGATTCACTGTTTTGTTCTTCTTCTACCAGCTAAAAAGGTTATGATAAACGTCCTGTTGTGTGACACACGTTCCATGCATAATAATTATTATTTAAAGTAATATGTTGCTTAAACTAACTACAAGATACATCAGTGACAAAATGATATCAAAAAAGAAATTTAGGTTTCATTTTAACCGTTTTATTGGAGATTTAATTTGGTCATCAGGAGGGTGGAACAAGAGAAAAATGGCATTTTAGGGGAACTCCAGACTTATTTGGTATTTTGAAAATATTTTCAAACATTCTTTTCTCCTATTTTTTGTTTGTTTGTTTGTTTGTTTTTAGATTTTGTTTCAGGACAAGTAAATTTACAAAACAACAACATGGATTATTTTAAATTTGATGGGTGGGATGTAAATGCTCTAAGTGCTGTTTGGGTGTATGAAAACTTAATAAAGCGGTTTTTTTTAAAGGAATTCATGCATTAATGTTTATGTCGGCATCAAAATGATATAATGATAACTGCCAGGTTAATATCACACCCAGGTGCTTTCATATAAACTTCCTCCTGTTGCTCCACCCTGAAGACCTCCACGCTGATGCCACACCTGAAAGTCTGCTTCAGCTTCCTTTTTGACTGCTTTTCCTGCATACACACCGACTTCCACTGCCTCCGTACGTATCTTAAGTACGTGTTGTTAGATTTAAGTGCAATTCATACCAACCATCTTCATTAATTCATCTGTTGGATTCTGTTAATCAACTTTGCTGCATTAGCTTGTAAGCTACCTAGCTTAATTAATTGCTATTAGCTGACTTCTAATTGAGGAAAATGAAAAGAAGGTTGGACAGCTAGCTAGCTTAATTAATTGTTATTAGCTTAGTATCAGAAAGAAAGAGTTACAGTGCTCAGCAACAACAACAGACAGTAAAAGAATCAATATACAAATCTAAATATGAGAAATTGTATGTAAAATGGTATAAGTATAAGAAGTAGCTTATTAGCTGACTGCTAATTTGACAGCTAGCTAGCTTGTATGTAAGCTACACAATTTATCATTAAAGTTACTGTTGCCTCCAGGAATTGCTGCCCTCCAACAAAGTTTAAGGGTTTTCTTCTCCCTCCTTTGGATCTGACATTCCACTAAAACAACTGAGGCAACCACAGGGTGAGTCCAGTCAAGCAAACATTTGCAACCAAACCTCATTTTCATCCGAGGACTTTTTAAAACTCAGCTCTCCTTTAGTTTTCTGCCATTCGTTACTGTCTTAAAAGCCCTTAAGTGGATTTCTCCTCATTGAAAGCAGTATTCTTGTGCCATCAAACAAAAGAAATGCAGAAATCTGTCATAGAAAAATTGTGTTTTGCAATAACCCTCATCTCTCTTGAGGCTGCATTGGCTACTGGCTTCTTAAATTTACTGAGTGACTGAATGGAGAAGTGGACAGTCTATTCTATAACACATGTAGGCTGGAAATAATCTTTTCATTTGACAGTTTTTCCTCTGCATTCTTTTGTTCTTTAGTGATTTTACATTAGGCTTATTCACTGACTGGCTGTTTTGTGGGGATTAGATTAGTGCAAATGATTTCTTAGCTACAATCTTTTATGTTTTTGACCAAGACACAACAAAATTATGCTGTCAGAGGTTTATGGTGGGGTGTGTGTTTTGTTTAAAGAGTTATTTTCATGTTAGATTGCCTATTTGGCTTTGGTCTCAGAAGTCCATGTGATCAGTAAATCTGAGATTGTTTTACAGTTTTTACTGGGAGTGACCTGGAGATATTAAATTATGGTTATATTAAAATGAATTGGCCAGAAATCCTCTTTGAATCCGACCATGGCCATATTGCTTAATTGACGTTTAGTATTGTCAATGCTATGATTAAAACATCAACGCTTTTTTCATACTGTGACATACATTCATAATTTAATAATGAATTAAGTGTACTGTGGTACTAAATCAATATACATGTGCACTCAGTGACACTGTTACTTGTGGTCACTTGTTCTTTTCTTCTATCCACAGAAACAGCATAGCAAGAAGCGTGATATTGGTAAGTAAGTAAACCCTACCCCTGCTGTTTCATAATGAATAATTTATCACTCACACAGACGAGGAGGATTTTAATTTTTAGTGACATTGGGATATTTTTCCATAGCTCAGACTTTAATGAACTAATATCCTGCAGCACGCAATTTATTCAAATGCCCTTTAGAACTTAGGAATATTGTTGATATTGATATATCACAGTATGTGTAATGTTTCTGTGTGTTTGTGAGATAATGAGAAACAGAGGAACAGCATGTTGACTCTGTGCTCAGTCTCTGCTGCAGAACTACCTTTCAAAAGTTTGGGGTCACTTTTAAATATCTTCGTTTTTGAAAGAAAAGCATATTTTTCAATGAAGATGATGTGAAATTAATCAGAAATACATTGTTAATGTGGTAAATGACTATTCTTGCTGGAAACGGCTGATTTTTAATAGAATATAGGTGTTTATATGGTGTTTCGTGTATGTCTTCACTGACTGCTTATCAATCAAGTCTCAGTGTGCATGCAGTAGTAAAACATGCAGTGTTCCCGTAAAGAGAAGGCCTATCAAAGGTTTGAAGATCTATAATCTCCTGTGAAATCTAGCCGTGATGGCGTCACACATCGAGGATCAAACGAACAGATTCCGTAAGACGTTTCCTGTCCACTGAGGCACAGGAAGTACTGTAGGTTCCACATAAAAAAACAAAAACATAATAATAACAAGAAGTTTTACCAAACTTGGACCACCCGGCGACAAAGATGACCCCTGTGACCTTGAAAATGAGGTCACGGTCACCAAATGTGAACTTGACCTGTGTGTTATTATGGTACATCTGTGTCCCAAATATGGTGAGGCTACATCAATATTTTATCGAGTTATCACGCGGAAACCAAATTGTTACAGACAAACAAGCAAGCAAGCAAGACCATGCAGCTGAAAACAATACCTTCCGGAAAACGCAGTTTTGCCGGGCGGTAATAAAATGTGCCCTTCTTGATCTTAAAAATAAGCACAAGGTTTCGTTTCTAATGTACTGTCGGGGAAACTGCCAGTATGTGTTATATTTCTTGAAAATTCATGCTCAGATTCTCGTGATGTATGATTCATTATTCCTTGTAGCTGTAATTCATCCGCAAATGCAAACATGTGAACGGGACTGGCACTATTTTTTTTTTTTTGCTGTTTCATCAGATCTGCAGGCGAAAAGCCACTGATGTTGAGTGCACTGTGTTTAGTGACATGGCTTCCACTCAACAGTATGTCTCTCCATAACCTGTGGAGGGCAGCAGCAGGCTAGAGATGTGTCTCGGATACCTGCAGTTTCAAAAGAAGAATAAGAATGAGAAGGAGAGCAGCAAAACGGCTCATTTGGACATTACTAAAGCTGAAAATCCCACTGGAGATCTGGCTGAGACCTTTTGTTCTTTTAAAACCACAGTCACTGGTTGTTCAGTGATGGAGGTGGTGCAGATTCAGTTTGAGCTGATTCCTGGAGGTTTAACACCGGCAGCACTGTAAGAAACTGTGAACATGAGGAGAAAACGTTCAAGTATTTTAAAAGTATTTTTGCAGCCATTTTTAGTTTAGGTATTGAAGAACTGCGCCATGGTCGTAGCATGCATAAAAGGGAATTCATGCTATTGTTATTGAGGGAAAAACTGATGTGTCTACAATTCTACTTGCATAATCCTAAACAGTTTAACTGGTGCATTTATCGTTTTAATCAGGAAGCAGAAATATGCTAATATCTGTAACCAATTTCATGCTAGACATTTTGACATGCCACAGTAAGAAGGTATAATGGGGCTGGGAATAAGCTCAATACCAAGGTAACTGCCTTCCTTGATGTTATTTTTGCTACCTTTTTTTTCCTGCTATAAACAGCATTTCGGTTAGAAAATGATCTGTAGCGAACAATAGGTAAAACAAGCTAAACTACAGTTACCCTGAAATGCACTTTCATGGTCTATTAATATAGTACAGCTTATCTGTGACGGTATTATGGTAATAATAGAATTGGACACACATCATCCACAGACCAGACTGTGAATTGTTCCCAAACTGGAACAAAAAGGAATGAAATACTGAAGGCGATGTGAATAACTTGCTTGGACTGTCTGTGATTCAGACTGAATCGAGTTTTCCTTGACATCAGATTTCCGATAAGAGCATTTTCACTAACAAATAATAACAAACAAATGTATTTCCAAGGAAGTTTGCATCTGTAGTGAAGTCGAAAGCCTTTTACCAGGAAAGAATGGAGAGCTTTGTTGTTTCTAATATAGGTGTGAGAATCTAACCATTCAGTCAGTGTCCATGGTTCATGGTTGTCACTTTGGTCTGTAGGTGAATGGAAGTGGCTGTCAGCAGAACAATACTGGAAAAACACGTTTTTTTTGTTTTGTTTTTTTAAAATAAAATAAGCTAAGAGAAGCAGTAAAAGTCAGGGCAGAAAAGAGGACCAAGATGAAACCCTGAGGCATTTCACCCCTCTCTACAAACATGGTTTTCTAATTGAATTTTTAATAGCTAGTAAGAGAGATTCACCAAATTGGACATGCTATCCAAAGTACTCCAGTTAATCTTTCCTGGTCAAAAATGCATTAGCTCCTATTAAATATGAATGAGTTAATATGGAAGTTTAAATGAGATGCAGATATTTCTGTGAAGAATTCAAGCACTTTGTACATACCCAACAGTGCAGCCAACAAACCACTAAGAGTTTATATTCAAATCATGCCTATAGATTTCCAGAGAATAACAGAATTTTAGAAGAAGACACTCACTACTGTGTCTGGGATTTCATAAAAACTGTAAAAAATGTATAATATTCCTTTTAACAGGATTTTCCTGTCGGCACTGCCCTGGTGGATTGAGTCTGAGGCAGAAATATGAATTACCAACTGGTAAGTGATCTGATCCACTGCTTTACTTTTACTGTTATACCACCGAATTGTTGGTGAGTATGTTAGAAGGTGCTTTTGTCTTGTTCATGCTGTTATTTCTCTATCACAGAAGCTCATCTAGTTCATTTTTTTTTTAAATCCATGACTGTCCACATGCGGATGGAATTTTAAACTTAAAATATAAAGTAAATATTTATTAATATATGCTTTTTTTAAATTCACGCTTGCGACGAAATTACATAATGTGTAAATTCTGAAAAATCTATGTTTCAAATATAGTTAATAGGAAAAGATTTATTAAACCCCATTCAGACTCACTCTTCTTCCCGTTAGTCTGACAACTGAATGTTTCGCTTCATTTCTGAATGAGCATCATGGTCATTTTTCTGTGAAAGTCACAACAGCAATCTTCCATCCATCCATCCATCCATCCATCCATCATCTATACATGCTTAATCCTCATTAGGGTTGCAGGTGGCTGGAGTCTGTCCCAGCTGATTTAGGGTGAAGTCAGGGGACACCCTGGACAGGTCACCAGTCTGTCACAGGGCTACATGTAGAGACAAACTATCACACTCACATTCACACCTACGGATAAATTAGAGTTACCAATTAACCTGAGCTTGTTATTAGACTGTGGGAGGAAACCAGAGAAAACCCACGCATGCACAAGGAGAACATGCAAACTCCATGCAGAAAGATCCTGGGAAGGCCGGCACGTGAACCAGGGATCTTCTAGCTGCAAGGCGACAGTGCTGACTTAGGCGCAATAGCAATCTCACCAGGTGGAATTTGCAGCATTCTCTGTTTTCTCTTTCAATCTGGCAGAAGTCAGAAGTGGATGCAGTCACATTAACGCCATGCACAAGCTATCTGCTTCAAGTTGTGCGAAGCAATTGAGGAAAGGCTTTTTTCGCATTTCAGTGCGATTTTAACAGCGTTCTTATTTACTTTGGTGAACGGATTCACATCCTTTACAAACAGAAATGTCCCAGAAGGTAAAACTTATCTGCTGTGAAGACGGAAAAGGACAGTATAATGACACTCATCAATAATAAATGTAATCTAGGTTTTGACAAAACATTAGCAGAGGCTGAAATGCCTGAAACACCAACTGCAGCAGAATCCATACGAGTATCTCCAAAGTGAGAAAGTTGGGCAGTCGCTTTTTATAAGAGACAGACACCCTCAGGTTGACCGCTGAGTTCCATTACAGATGTCAAGATGTTTTATTTTGCTTGTTGGTGAAACGGTGGCTAGATCAGCTACGCACATGGACAGAATTTTCACTGTAGAAAATCATACATAAACAATAGAAGTTATTTGAACAGTTTAGTGGTTATTAGTTTAGATTTAGCCTTTTGTTTATTAGTTATTATTATGCATTATATATCACTTGATGCTCTGTCTGATTTCACCAGTATGACAAATGTCGCAGCATAAAATGTGAAGACATGAGGAACGCTAATGTACAAGTGATCTACAGTGGGTCTCAGTGATTTTCACTGATTGATGAAGCGGAAATGTTTTGTATCCCATGTCAGAAAAAGGTTTCAGACAGTATGTAGTGTTTTACCTCACTGTAACTGTTTGTAAAAGAGTTTCTGCTTTATAGATGTGTACTGCTGGAGAATTTGTCTGTGTGAGGGGGAAAGAGGCAGAAAGCGAGAGGGCAGGAGGGACTTGCATTTGCAGGGACACTTCAATGAATTTGAAGAATAGGTTTTTACAGGCAGAACAGCCACAATACTGGGCCCTGACTGGCAGACAGTACCAGCTTCTCTGATTCAAATGATGCAGGCCCGCCTGATTGGAGGGATTTAAATACTTGTTTCGGCAGACCGTCCAAACAAAACCCAGTCCAGTTCTGTGTGCGTCGCTTTAACTGCCACTAATCTGAAATTGAAAGTAAAGAAAAAAAGAGAAAAAAAAAAAACGGGGCTAAATGATTGAAAGCTTCAGCTCCAGCTGTCTCACAGCATGTTTGAATTTCTAAAAGAAGAACCCCCTTAAAATATTTTTCTTTCATTTGTTATGATTATTATTATGGATCATGACAAGAAAATCTGTCTCTACAACACAGCAAAGAAAATTTTGTAAAGGAGTATAATTTAACATGATTTTATTATTTGACAAACAATGCAAACTGTCACTGTGTCTCCAGTACCGTGACACATGTACTCACAGCGACTTCTTGGAATTCATTCAGTCTAACATTTGATTAAGCAAACCACCACGAATGTATGATGTAATTTGATTTATTTAGTTAGTTGAAAAGAGAGGAGTTAGGGTCAGTTAATGTGGTATTCTTTTGACAGACAGAGCAGTTTATTACAATTACTCTTCCAGTGAAGGCAGCTATTGTGTGTTTTACTCCAGTCAGTATTACACTGACATTGTGACAGTGGTGCAAGTGTACGACAGTATTCTCTCTGCCAAGTGGCAGTTCGGGTTTGGTTATGTGATCTTGTGAGGCAAAGCTCGCCCCACAAATCTAAGTATATGCAGGCACAGCTAAAACTTCCTGCTCCTTCTGCACACGTACACACACACACACACACACACACACACACACACACACACACACACACACACACACACACACACACACACACACACACACACACACACACACACACACACACACACACACTGCGTCTGACCTGGGGGTCAAGGTGCAGTGACTCTGAGGTTTGTCTAACTGGGCCTCTTGAAACTCTTGCTTTGCATTCCAGCACCCAGAGGAGGGGGTTGTTGCAGCCAGGCTTGTTACTAGAGAGAGACTGAGAGAAAGAGTGAGAGAAAAGAGGGAGGGAGGGAAAAGTGGGGGTTGAAAGAAGCTGGAAGGTATTATGGACTATTTCCTTGCCTTCCTAGAAGCTCCCGCTTGTTCCCTCCCACTCGGCCAGCAGAGTTCTACGACAAAGTGAAGGAAACGCTCAACTTGAACCTGCTATTCTCCAGCTGCCTCGGCCTTCTAACTAGCTCACTTGTTTTTTTAGCCTGCCGTTCCATGTGTATGTTCCTCGCGCGCTCTTTCTCGCTCCCTCGTCCTCTCGCTGGTTGTCTCTGCCTCTCTCTTTTTCTCTGGGCTGTGTGTAAGAGGATCACTTTGTTTCCGTTGCCTTTTTCCGCGGTGCTGCAGACACACATGGAGGAGAGGATTGAATTTGAGGAGATACTGACGGGGGTGCACAGCTGCAACAGTCCCCTCCATCTCCACACTAGGACTAATGCCCCTCTTTCTCTCTCTCTCTCTCTCTTGCTCTCTCTCTCTCCCACTCTCTGTGTTTGACTCTCCCTCTGTCGCACTCTCTGCTTTCTGCCTCTCGGAGGGGTGGGGGGTGCCATATGGGAGCTCAGAAAAATGGAAGTGGATTGGAGATAGACAAGAGAGGAATCTTTCATTCTCGGGCTCGGATGTCAGGATCTATGTGGTAAGTGCTTCTCTCTTTCTCTCTCCGCACTTCTTGGAAGTTCTGTCCCTAAGAATCCTCATATGTATGAATTCTCAGCAGTGAGTTTCATTCCCATTTCTTTTGAATAATATGTTTGGTTTAATTTCTAGGCATAAAAAGAAGGCTAATTTTTCTTCCACGTCTCTCCAGTGTGTTCAAGTTCATGTTTCATTGTTACAATCCATTTGTGAGCTCTGCTGATAAGAGGGGCTTTTGAATTTGCACCAAGTTTTGAGGGTCAAGGTAGAGTGATGTTGGGGGCGGTGGAGTGGAGGCTGACTGGGGGAAGGGAATTTGGACGGGTCAAAGAGAATGGCACTTGGCCCAAGCGGCACAATGGCTCTGAAAACTTTTTTTAGTCCTGACATTGTCACTGTGATACATGTGCCTGTTTCAAACGGGCTGATTCATGTTCAAGCTGACTCGAAGGAGGTTTGTCGTGGAGGTTATTTATTTCACCGATGACTGAATTCCTCAGTGGTTTCACTTTTTAATGAGTGCGAAATTTTTATGTTGGGGTGCACTTTTTGAAACAAAACTGCATCTCATATTTTTTTAAACTGCAAGTTGTTTTTTGTTTTGTTTTTTTACAAAAATAGCGTGATACACAAGCATAAAATATCAGTGATACATGTGTTGGCAAGCTAGTTTGATACAGAAATCTGTATAAAATATGAAAGTTTCCAAGTTCACAGTGCATATTGTAGACAAACCCTCGGTTCAGATTTCATCAGCCTCTGATGAAAGGCTTCAGGAATTCAGATTTTTTTGGGCAGTGTTATTAAAAGGATGGCTGTTGTAGATTATTAGCCGTTGGCTCGTCTCACTAGAATGTTGAAACAGGTCATGGTAATTGTTGCTCCTAATGCAAACTAATACTTCACAGCAGGCACACTGAATAACAGCATTATGTGAAAAATATAGGAGCATCTCTTGAGTACTGGACTTGCATATGAATGTTAGACATTTGTTTCTATTTATATATGCACTGTAGATTTTATAATATTGTTTGTAACAACAAATTTTGCAATTGAGACTGTTCAAGACTCCCTATAAATGTTTTTTCTGCTTTGAATAAGTTACAGTGAATAGCAATAGTTAACAAATCTGTGAATAATGTCGTAGACTGGATTCACACACTGTGTATATCTTTTTATACTTTAACTGAGCAAAACTGTGATAATATGAACATTAACTGACCTCTCTAATTCTCTAACAAACGTAATCTTTAATGAACCCTACAAAAATATAATTTTCTTTTTAAATATTTTTTTTCTAAGTGGAGAATGTTCTTTACAGGTTAGTAGTATTGAATCAGACAAATTATAATTATCATTTTCACTTAAACGTAGCAAATGTTTGAACTTAAATTGAAGTTTGGTTTGAAAAGAGCTGAGTTATGTGAGTGAACTCATTTTAGGAAGCTATTGAACTTCAGAGTTCTGATTCATGTGTCTCACCTTGATGGTTCATTGGCATTTTGGGGGTTTTGACCTCACTCCCTCGTCTCTTGGAGGAAATCGCAAGCCGTCTCTCTGACTGACTCATTCTGTGCCTCCCTCGCTCCCTCCGTTCATTAGACATCTCAGCAACATGGGAATGAAGTGTCTCGACTGGCAGTAATGGACTTATTTCTCCTGTTAAAGGTGGTTTTAAAGGCAAGCTTTTAAAGAGTTGAGTTGTGGCTGTATGCATGTATTTTTTGCTCTGTTCTCTACAGCAGCATAATGCCACTTTAACTTACAGTATGCAGGGAAGCGTTGCTCGATTTCAGCCACTACCACATCGCTTTTATAAATACACACAAACTGTGTCTGCTGCAGAATCTAGTTCTCTATTTTGGGCATGTAGGTCACAATCTAATGAAGCAGCAGAACTGCACACCTTCCTAACGAGGACTCAAGAAGTTCCTGTCAAAAAGTTACATTCTTGTTAGAGGTGGCTGCTGTTTTAGCTTCATCAGTGTAATATGACTGTATATAGAAACATAAATTGCTGCTCAGCACTGAGAAATAGACAATAACTTTTTGGATTACTTTTTTGTTGCTTAACATCCCTTACATACTTTCTAATCTTTTTTCACATTCTCAACACTTGAGCAGATCTTTGAACAACTCAAGGTTCAAAACGGTATCTCTGGAACATTTTTGTAATGAGTGCAACTCTAAAGCTGATTCGATCAGCTTAAAGCAGCTGATAACAGAAGATGTAGAAAAGTCATTTTGAATACCAAAAAAAATGTGTATTGATTTTACATGTCACAATAATATTTAGCAGCACACTTTTACAAATTTTACAAGCACAATTAGGGGAAAAAATACAATCTTTAACAACTACAGACCTTTTTTGGTAAGTAAAATATTTCTGAATTTGCAGGAGTGCAGGGAATTCAGTATAAAGGCCTGCAGTGTTTTGTGGATCAGTGTTAAGTCAGCTGGTAGGGTACAGTTCATCCTCTCATCAGGAACACTGGATTATTTGAATCTAGATGGTATGTTTTCTCTTTTTCTACTAATAGTGCTCATGTGCTGTTTGCTTATAGCTGATCTTCACTGTTTGCTGTCCTTTACGCAAAGACACATTGTCAGATAACCCGCCTGACCTCCACAGCCAATTTTAGCTTCTCCTGCATGCCTCCTCTGGTTATAAATTAGCCCGGTTGTTGTGTGCAAGCAGTGAAAAGGAAAAGCTCACTTAGTAGCAGTGATTTATTAGTTGTTAGCCTGCCGCTGCCATGTGAATGACAGAGGTGCCATTCAAGATGAAAACAGAAACTCCGAAAAGAAAGCAGGCAGGATCTGACTGCTTCAGGAAATAGGAGGTGGCTTCCTTTTCTGCCATTCAACCAGCAGAGAAATTGCGTGATTTATGTTTTAGTATTCCTTCCAAGGAATATTTTATTCATTGACAGAGCACATTAATAGTGCCACACTGTCATTCATGTTATATTACCATGATTTTAATACATTTAAAAAATCCATCTGTGCCCTTACCTACTCAGCATAAATTGTTTGATACTTAAAATCCAGAAAGATCTGTAAAACTTGCAGGGAAACAGGAAAGTAAAAGTTAAGTTGTGCTGATCATGTGTCATGTGCAGCGATTGTATTATTCCACAGCTGCTCACGTGAATCTTTCTTCCAACATACCACTTTGCATGTGGTCTCTCTGCGAATTTTTGTGGCACCTGTGAACAATCACAACCCTGAGATAGCAGGCTATATGCCATATACATGCTGAGAGTCATCTAAGAATCAATGGGGTAATCCATCTCTGTAAATCGAGTTGTGCTTACTCCGATTACGACCATAATGTAAGAAAGATAATTTTGTTAAGATGTTTGTATGACAGTCCCAATAATCTGAGTATTGCCTTACTCGGGTTATGATCAAATTGCTAGAGTGCATGCAAAAGCAATAAGTGGAAACCCTGTTGGCCTTTTGCAACACTGTGTAGAACATGTAAACATCCAGGCAGATGATCCCAGATATTGCCTCTTGAGCAAATAAATGTTGTGAGAAACAAACTTGTCTCAATTCTGTCTGGAGCTATTTCTGCTGTAAATGTGAGGAAAAATAGAAAGTGTAGTCGCCATAGGCCAAGTCACACTTTAGAGAATGAATGACAGTATATGCCTCCAGTTGAATTTTGCTGACTAATGTGGGCACACAGTTTGTTTGTATGAAGCCATTCTGTTCTAGGAAGGAATATGATAGGAATAGTTTTGAAGTAACTTTTCCAACAGTGCAGCTGTTCATGCAGCAGAAATTCATAACCCTGGAGGCCAAGAAAACCGGAGGCATACAACTGGATCTTGTCTCAGAACCTTTCTGTTTTCTCAGTGCTTAGACAGAAATGAGAGGAACGCTCATGACTGCCATAGAAAGGTCTTTTCTGTTAGTCAACCCTGGACGAAGGCCCCTTTATTGTCCTTATAACAACCTGCACGAAGCGGAGTGTTTCAACATGATCATCGATATGATTAATGAAGAAAGAGGTTGAGCTTCATTTTGGATTTCACTGTTAAAATGAATGAGCAGATTTGTCCTTTATGAGCCAGGAGAAGCTGCTGTGCACCTTCTGGCTACATCCACACTAAAATATTCTCTTTCTTAAATGCATAAGTTATGCTACATTTAAACCTACTGTCCACATTTCTCTGGCGTTTTAGGACATCTAAAATGGAAATGTTTGGACATGCTGCTGCTTTTGTTTTAGTGTGAAAGCTCTGGGGCTGCATTTTACTCTGGACAAGCAGAAAATGAGACATTTGGAAATAATGACAAAGACGCCCATGTTTGCTTTCCGAATAGGTCTATCCTGTCACTGCGTGTTGTTCCCTGATTCATCCATTGCCTATCACGTGACCCATTTAAAGAAAAAAACTGAGACATCAGCTTTGACTTCCAGTGGTTAATTCAACATGGAACAAATTAGATGCGTTGCTATGTTGTCTCTGCTACCAGTCATTGCGCAGTTAGGGAAATCTCCAGCCGTTCTTTTTGCCATTGCTGTTCTTCTTCTTTAGTATTTTCTGCAACCAAGCAACCAACCCCCTGCGTGGTGTTCCCACCCGCACCTGCATGCCAAGTGATTGTGAACAGTCATGTGATATGGGTTTACAGGTTTGTTAGTATGGGCTGAGATTATTCTTAAGAAGGCCACAAAATGCTTGGATGGAGATTTTTCATTTTTTTAAAATGCAGTTTTAAATACATATTAGCATGGATATATCCTTAGCGTCAGAGTTTTCACCATGATGTTCTATGTCAGGCTGGGTTTATTCTGTCCGACGCTTTACCTGTTGTCTCTGGATTAGAATTTTGTTGGTAACTCCATACAATTTCAGCTAGTCAAATATCGCACCATGTTTCTTGAGTGGTTTTCCCTCCTTGCACATTGTGCCAAGTACGTACCCGTGTTCTCCGTGGTTAAGTATTAACTGATTGTAATTGTTTCAGAAACAGTGGGTCTAAGAACTCTCCAATTGTTCATCATGTATCCAAATGTGCAGTACCACTTAGTATTTATGTGCTATGCTGATAAGAAACTTTTTTTCTTTTACAGACTTCTGTGGCCAAGGGCTCTGGCCCGAGACTGTAGTTCATACCACATGGATAGAGGAGCTTTTGTGTAATGACAGGTTTCACAGCACTTCACAAAGTTGACACAGTTACTGCAGCACCACTATTGAACTGCTCAAATTTAAATTCAGATGTCAAGTAATATTCTAAAGCAAGAGACTTCTTTTATCACTCCTTTCTCTGCATGAAGTTTCTAAAGGAAGTGCCAGAGTGATACCTGGACTTACATCAGGTGTGTATGGAGCACACCAGGATTTTTATATATTCCATGAAAGTCACATAAGCTTCTCAGATTTTATTAATATCGTAAAAGAAAGTTGTGACTTTTTGGGCCATTAGCATGACTTACTTCAATAAATAGCATCAAGAGCAGATGGATGCAAAGTGTCATTCAACACTAAGATAACGATGACAGATGATATGCATCAGAAGTCAGTCATTGTTGAATTATTAATGACTTGAGCCAAGTATTGGACGTTGCCAGTGGAAAATAACACAGATGTTTAGTGTTCATTGTTTGCTGTGATGAACACCCATGGCTACATTTTCAGGTAAACCTATTATTACCATATGAATAAGAAAAGTAGAACAACATGTTGGTCTTTGAACTGTCAGTGTTATTTCAATAATTTTGCCAAGTTGCAGCTTGCAAACGTGCACATGCGCACAAACATCACTGGATTCTAGCACAAATGGCCCCCAGTGGGTTAGTCATGAAGGGGATGATGTCATGTCTGTCATGGAGGCCGTGTGTCCGTTCACCAGTGATCCATTTCTTAACCAGCTGTCCTTTCTGACACAAAGCAAAAAAAAAAAAAAGGGCAAAAGAAAGACAAAATAGGCAGATTTTTCTTGCTTTTTACCCACCTCCCGCTAACTTTATTAAAACATCCAAGTGATTAATTGGGTTTATTTTAGATTTTTTTCACTTAACTGATCGAGTGCAGGAACACAACACAAGTGAGACTGAATGCACTGAATGCAAGACACAAACTCCTTAAATTAATAACCACAAACCATCTCAAAAGGCAAAAGCACAAATGAAATGTTCATGCAGCATACCCCTGTCCAAGATGCTCCTTACACCTCATATATATCCCTAGGCTGCAGAGAAGAAAAGATGATTAAAAAAAAAATCTAAAGATCAAAACATTTGCCTTGGCTGCCAAGCTGGACTTACAATATCATGTAAATATCAAATTCTATAGTACACAGTTGTCTACTTTTGCTGAAATTAGCAGGTTTAGGACGACAAATTAACCAGCATAGCAATGTTGCAGTGATTAGTGAGAGGTGCTGAGGCCAAACTGCTTCAGATTTTTGTTATTTCAACACCTTTTTTCAAAAAGTGCTGATGTTTGTGCTTGCATGGATTCAATTCGCATATTGTTGCACCTAAGTTATTAACTCATTTTGCGTTCCAGTAATTTTGGAGATGTTTATTTTGGACAGTTGCCTGTTTCTCGGGTCAAGAGATCATAGGCAATTTGTCTGCTTGTCTTCGAGCCAACAGGAGTTTGTCCTGCTTGCAAGAAAAGGGGGTGCAGGACTTCTTTTGTGAAATCGCGTGTGTGCGTGTGTGCGTGTGTGTGTGCGTGCGCGTGTGCGTGTGTGTGTGTGTGTGTGTGTGTGCCAGGCCCAGGGTTTCCAGCAACAAGACTCTCTCCACACCATTTTAAACAGCTCGGCTTCTTTAACCACCTCAGCCTCTCGGTGGTCACACAAACTGCTGGAGTGGTGGTGGTGGTGGGGGTGGGGGGGTATGGGGGTGGGGAGCCCATACAGAGCTCAGGGACACACTGGGAAATGGCTTCCCTGCATTTAGTATTTCCTCTTTTAGGGCAGTGCAGCGTGGTGCAGCGTCAAAGCTGTGCTACGAGGAGGGGTGGAGGTGTTGGATAATGCAGACACAATGGGCTAAGGCAAACATTAGGAGTGAGACAAAGGACACTCCACGCAGGTCACAGGGGGGCCAACTCTTCCCATTATCTGAGGGAAGTGATCTTAACTGAGGGACTTTTTAAACCCATCAGCAAATTAGGGGCTGTGCTGAGCTGCTGGTGTGCATTTGGGTCATGATCAAAGCCTTGAGAGTGTGTCTGTTTGTAGAGGAAGGCTGTAAAGCGTAGGACAGCAGTCACAACACAACACAACATGGGGCTGGGTTAGCACTGAGCATGCCGTCATGACCGTGTTATCATTGTCACAGCCAGGGTATTTACTCATGGGAAGCAGAGGATAAGTTCTTTCTCATCTTCAGTAAAAACAGCACAAGCACCATATGTCATAGGGTCAACTCAGGGTTCCTACACCATATGCATCCAATTCTGTTTTCAAATTAGCCATAATATAAGCAAGCTATTCCTCTATTCAGAAACAGTTTTAAGGGTTAGTTTTAAAAGAATTCTTTTTCTCTTTTATAATGTTTTTTTCTAAATGAATAACAGATTTACATTTTAAAAAATAAATTAAATTGAGCATTGATGTTGCCGTAATTGTGGTTTTATTGATTGAGAAACAATACTGCAGGTGACATTTATTTTCATCATTAATTAAACTGCTGAATATTTTCTCAGTAAACTGTTTAATCAGTTGAGTCAAACTGTTCAAAACACCCATCACAACACCTATATCCCATTGTAGTGTCTGTAAATGTTTTGCCTCATCAATAGATCAAAATTAAAAAAAAGAAAACAGCAAATGTTTAAAGTGGACAAAGAATTTGCGATACCTAAATTGTTACCCCCATTGTTATTATTCAGATAGTCACAGAAGAACATTTTTTTTCTCAATTGACTAATGAAAATACTGCAAGTTTTAGCTCTGCTTACCAGTTCAAAGCGCAGATGTATTTCAGCTTTTAGCATTTTTATGAGCTAAACAGCCTGTCGCTTTGTGCTCTTATTTATTACTTCAAAACAAGGCGTCAATTACGTGGTAATTACATGCTTTTAAAGCTACTGCTTAACTGCTAGACATTATGAACATTTATGCTGTTGTCTCTCAGTAAACATTTAATTTACTTTGGGGCTGTTTAGCCACTAGGAAACAGTATAATGAAGACAATTAACCTTTTTGCATCAAAAAAACAAAAATCACTTAAGAAACCAATGAGAAAAAAGAAAACAAATGTAGCCAGGCAAACAAACCAAACTCTATTTTAAGAATCTTCAAAATGGCTCAAGTGAACGTCCGTATATTCACATGTGGTCGTCCAACTGTGTGTGCTTCTTTTTTTTTTTTTTTTTGTATGAAACCTTATGCGTGTTTGTGTGACTGAAGGGCCATTATGGGACAGGCTTTTAAGGGAGATCTGGGAAGTGGAAACCTAATACTGCCTGACTGCTGCTCTTGTGTACATGAACCCCACAGCTGCTGGAGAGAGAGGAACGAGGGAGAGAAAAAGGGGAGGAAGAGGGAGGTGGGGGTAGAGGAGAGCACCGTGCGCTCAGTAATTAGTTGTCTGGTTTGTATTGACCAGTCTGGTGCTTAGGCCTTGGGGACTGTTAAATTTGCTATTGAAACTGAAAGGATTATGCACCCAAAAGAAATTAAACGGGAGCAATGAATAGATTGCAGGCCACATGGTGGACTACTGTTTTTTCCTTCGTCTTGCTCCTTCTCCCTCTTTCATAAGCCCTCATTCTTCATAGACAAGTGTATATTTTCCTTGTCAGAAGCTGCAGTTTTTCATGTGATAGGTAAATTGAAAAATTCACGACGGGTTCATGACAGTTTTATGTTGTGATAATGGCACCCCATTTTGAGACTGGCCCATTAAAAAAAACCAAGCAGTGCACTTGTTTGCTCGTCGCCTACTGTCAAAGCTGGATTCTTCATTGGGGTCGGTTTATCAAAAGCAGACAACATCCAAAATCTTTTCCGCATGTTAGCTGCTGAAGGGTGTGATGTCGAGAGGGTGTAATGAAATCTGTTTGAATGGAGACATGGTGATTGCAAGTGGGAATTGATGTCTGCCCGAGCCGCCCAGAGGGAAGAGAGATTTGTGTCTCTGTTTACTCCCACTGAGGTTGGTCGTACTTCTTGCAGTGGGCACGCTTAGGAGGGAACATCCTCCACGTGTCTGCTGAAGCTTATGGCCCAGAGAGACTATATTCCCTTTAGATCAACATCCAGCATGGTCAAACTGTTGGCTGTCTCCCTGCATCACCGGCTTAGTTTTGTCTTTTAGGAGGGGGCGGTGGCAGGGAAAAAAAATCCGCTTCAAACCAAACTGTAACACAATCCCCTTGTAATGACTTCCAGTGTCTGTTAAGCGGGCCAGCGCTTCGGGGAAACTTTTAAAGAGGTGGCTGTAATGTGAAGGATCTCTTGCTTCATTGAGTTAACATTAGCCTCCATCTGCATCCAGCATTTGAACCTGCTGAACTGTGAGCCTTGAGTGTATCTCGTGGATGATAGAGGGATGATGTCATGTTCTCTCTCACTGTTTGTGTAGCTGGCAGAGGCCGACTTGCTGCTGGAGAGGGTCGCACACTATGACTCAGTCAAAACCAGAGCAGCCCAGTGGGCCGTTGTCCAAAAATCCCCCGTTTTGTCCCTGCCCTGTCAAAAACAAAGTCTTTTTTAGTAGTTTCTGGTTTTCTCTTTGATTCTGTTTTAACACTACGATTTGAAATCTTGTACCAACATACAGTGTTTTTGATCCGTTTGAGTATCTCGTAACTTTTTCTTTTCATCCAAAGTGGTGCAAGTGCTCTTTGTAGATAAGACTCACAATCTGTTCAAGATCCCTCTTTGTGATTATCACAACGTAAATACAGGAGGGCCTGTGCACAGGTGGCAGTGCTGGGCTGACGGTAACCAGACTAGACTGATGTCTGCACATGGAGAAGAAATCACCGCTGTAATGTGCCAGAAAAGCAAAGTCTTTTTTTTTTTTTTCCAACTATGTCAGGTTCACTGAAACATTGTGCAGCTGAGATTTTTCACAGGAGATGGCAAAGTGCAAAGGAATGGGCCAACTTTAAGACAGCAGCGTAGTCAAACTTTGTTAAATATCATTAAGTTGTGTAAATTGAAGGCGGTCTCCCAGTGACTGGTTCTAACAAATATCACCTGTGTCTTAAATAGGGCAGCCAGGGGTGTCGAAATCACTGCTGTGTGACTGGCTCTTTCTAAATAAAAACATGTACAGTACATACACATCTGGGTGTACCCCAGTGATTCGCAGTGACAGATATTTCTGAGCAGCATGATTCGTTGTGTAACGGAGCCCAGCATTAGTCTCCATAAGAGGACAATATTAGAGAAAAGGTAAAGGAAAATGGAAGGAAAACTGGAGTGAAATGCATCACTCTAGCAGAGACTTTAGATTGAATCTCATTGACTGAATTTACATTAATGTAGTTAACTCACACATGGGATGCTTGTAATTAAATTACTCTGCCATGTTGTTGCAAAACTGCAGGCTGTTTGTTTCTCTTTGGCGTGGAGTTAGGGTCAGAGTTTTTTGGTTTTTTTTCTTTGTGGTTTTTTTGTTTGATTACTTTGCACTGCAGCCAGCAATCCATCTCTTAAACTCTTAAACAGATTTAGGCTATTACTTTAATAAAGCTTACACAGATAGTAATTAGTAGTATATCGTGATACAAACTGCTGATAAGTAAAGACTGAAACCTATTACCGTCACTGGAAACTGCTCTCAATGTGAATTTGGTTTGCTCTGCATTTTTTTTTACTTTTATTATCTTAAAGCTTAAAAGAAAAAAACTCACATTTGACGTTCTACTGTGAAACCTGTTTGTCAAGAATAAAAAAGAAAAGAAATATTCAGAGATTCCTTTATCTTACTGTTTTGAAAAGTGAACAAACAAACAAAATCAACTGCATTTTTATTTAATTCTCGTCTTTAAAAATCTTGTCAGATATGTGTGATTATGATTTTTGTTGTTTTTATCAACAGCCTGCCGGTTCGTATTCACACTCATAACTACCAAATGGATCTGATAATTAGAAGGCCAAGATCCACAAGAGGGGCAGACAATTATTCTGTTTAATACAAACACCTGCGGGATGTCGCTGGAAAGATGTGAGGCATCATTTCTGATAGTGTACAACCAGTTTTCTTCGAAAATCTGATTTCTTTGTTTTTATTTCCAATCGCAACACAGAAATAAAACACTAAATCAGAACAAGTGTTGAGCTGTTTATCGTATCTGTGTGTCGGTCCTCAGAATGCAGCTTTGGGCTCCTGGTGCTCATCTGCAGTTATAAACCTAGCTGTCTGAGCTTTTCCCCCTATTTAGGGGTCTCTGTCTCCCCTCCCCTCATCCCTCACGGTAGTAGATGGCCTCCTCGCTCTGGGTTGGAGCCCACCTTTAAACAGCTAGACAGGACTGGGGTTTGCCTTTAGCCGAACGATGGAGTGGAACAATAGGAACGTGTGACATAGCCTGTGTGTACGAGGAGGCCCACGTCTGCCCAAAACACATGTATGAACACGTGACGGCGTTGTGTTGATGCGACTGGCTTCAGCCTCGGCCTGCCAGGTAGCAGAGAGAGGGCACTGGACGTCCACGGTATGCACAGCTGTACTGTTCGTTCATTTTTACCCCTCCTGTTTTTTTGTTTTTTTATTTACTCCGCTGCTGTTTTTCCCAACACGGCTTTGTACCTCTGGGGTTTGCTCGATGCATATGTCTGTACATCACGTTCATTGCTGCTTCCATGCTTCCTGCTGTTTGTCTTTCGGGGCAAACCCTTTGTCTGCCTCAAGCCTTTATACAGGGTGGCTGGGATGCAGCCTGCGAGGAGGTGTGTGTGTGTGTGTGTGTGTGTGTGTGTGTGTGTGTGTGTGTGTGTGTGTGTGTGTGTGTGTGTGTGTGTGTGTGTGTGTGTGTGTGTGTGTGTGTGTGTGTGTGTGTGTGTGTGTGTGTGTGTGTGTGTGTGTGTGTGTGTGTGTGTGTGTGTGTGTGTGTCTCCATTCATGATAAAGCATCTCTAAATATATGTATGCAGTTTTTTGATTCATAAGCTGCTAGGCTGACGGCAGCATTGACCTTGGCGGGTTTTGAATGTGTGTGGAAAGGAGATAAAGAGAGAGAGAGAGATTCTGCATGTGGGAAAGCTGGGTTTTTTTCACCGTTATATTATTCTATCTAAATTTTCTTATGATCCCAATATTTCAGTTATTTGCCATCGAGGAGGATGCACAGCCCTCCCTCCAAATATATGTTTTCTCACCCCGCAGTGGCTCCCCAGGACAAGGATCTTGCTTGTTTTGGTTTTTTTTCCTCTTTCTTTTAGCATATTCTACATTCATATGGAAATGGGGGGCAGAGGAGGGACAGAATCTCACATCAACTTGATCTGCTCATGAATAGCTGCCAGTGTTTGGATTGACCCAGAGCTGGCTTAAAGGCACTGCCCAGCCTCTGCCCTCAGACCACAGGACTGAGAGCGGAGTGCATTTTCTGCAGCAGTACACGTCTGCATCGTCGCATACACACACACACACACACGCTTACACCAAAGATGAAAAAGCAAATGCTCATAATTGTTCTCGTACAATTAGATACACTTGAGCACTTGGAAACACTGAGCGCCGTCTCATTCTCTGTCATTGTCTCTGTCCTGCACATACACAGACAGCCATGCTAAATCCCTGGGAGAATCCGGTGTTGCAATCCTCTTTTTTTTTTTCCCTCTCTCTCTCTCTCTTACAAATTCTTTCTTTATTTCATTAACCCTCACTTCCCTCTTTTGCCCACTGAAACGGCCACTGTACCGAAATGATTGTGCTGCTTTAGCATTAGAGCCAAGTTTGTTTTTAAGATTCAACTTTGGTTGTTTTTTTTATGCATTTTAATTGTTGAAGTGGTCAAATTATGAATTATTTTAAATTTAAAGATAGTTTTATTCTGTTGCAATATTTATTTGAAACAATTAACAGTTAAACTACACAATTCTGTGTTTATCTGAATTTGACTTTAAGAGCAAAATATCTTAATCGT
Organism: Acanthochromis polyacanthus; assembly: GCF_021347895.1. Lineage (NCBI taxonomy): Eukaryota > Metazoa > Chordata > Actinopteri > Pomacentridae > Acanthochromis > Acanthochromis polyacanthus. The sequence goes on from NC_067129.1 coordinate 20,654,211, forward strand.
GAAACAATTTCTGTATTTTCTTAGGGTCACTGCAGTTAAAAGAGAAATATATATTTCACTGTGAAGCATCTAAAAATATTAACATTACAACGAAAAAAAATACAGAGACATGTTTTCGAGGCTTTAAGGTTTTTGTGGTTTTATGTGAGTAGATAAATATTGTATTAAGAATTTTTTCCAAAGTCTGCATTCTCACTGAGAAAATGCACAGGCCTTGATTGGATTAAGATCATTTGTTTTTACTCTGCTGTCTGTGAATTAATATTGAATTTTAGGAGTCCCGTTTCTAATAAATTTTGAGTGTGTTTCCTTCCTGAGCGTCTCTGGTACAAAGGGCCTCCCAGACCGAACTGCTGCGGTTGGATCTAGCAGCAGGGATCCATCAAACAAGATTTGTCTCGGTGGATATGCTGGTTTTGTCCTTCAGGATTAGAGCCCACCACCCATATTCAAGCCTTGTCTGAGTTACTCTGTCTTTTATATACCCAGACAGTTACCAAAAGTGTGCCTTTTAGAGTTTTCTTTAATTTAGGAACATATTAGCTGGCTGCTTTTCTTTCCAGTCTTTTTAAAATGGTATGTACTATTTAAATTATTTCAGTGATCGACACATTTTACAAACTATAAAATACTAAGTAGGATGAAGTAAATGAAAAGTGCAAAATGCTGTTCTTATTCATTTGAATTAAATACCAGATTCTTTTTTAAAATCACACAAGTATTTGAAGATACCATTTTTTTTGTTTATTTCACAAATACTGCAAGATATGCTTTTATATATCACAATGACATTTATTTAGATTTTATCTTGTTGCGTTTCTTATTTGGTAATTAATAAAGTTAAAATGCTAAACATTAAATTCAACACACTTTTTTCTGGTAAATTTGGCTTCATAAAATAGCATGGCTATTTTTGGAATCTCACGGTGAAGTTTGTACTATTTTTCTGGTCATTACATTGTCACAGTTCAGTGTTAAATTTAGTCAGTGTGGTGCATGGCATGTTGTAGCTCGGCTATAGGCACAAGTGTCCAGTCTCGCTCTATAAAAAGAGCAACGTGTTGAAGGAGGGCCTCAATGTGTGTGTGAGCTGTTTTGTCTCTCCATTAGCACCCATTCAAGAGACAAAGAGTTAGAGAAGCAGACGATGGGCTTGTTAACACACAGGCATTAGTGAATTAGTGTGTGTCTTTGTGAGGGAGGGGACACTCCTCTAGTGTTATGACGGGAGTCTTTCACCGACGATACACTCCACTCCAACACCACAAGTGTCCGGCCACTGAATAGGGAGGATTTGTTGCTCTACACCTAATTAAACAGTGCTTTGAGTGGTGGTTGTGGTGGGAGGCCCTTTGTTCCAACCCACCTTCTAAAGCACCTTCGAAAGCTTAATGTTTGACTTTGGTGTCAGTGATGGTGTGGCCAGAGACCCAGGCTTACTGTGACAAATACACGATAATCACAGCTTCAGACTGTTTGGATCTACAGGGTTATCCATACTGTAGTCCATCTCATAAATTACTGTAAGTTCTATGTTTTGTGTTATTAAAAGGACACCCTATTTCTACAGTCATGATCAAATCCGACCTATTTAACTGTGCTTTAATATTGTAAAATGTTAATAAGAAGTCACTATTTAAATGTGACAGTTTTCCATAGTTACCAGTGTGAATATAGTAAAGATGTTTTGGATGTGCTTGGCATTGTGGATTTTGAGCAGGGCTGACTCTAGGGGGTTTAGGAGATTATGATGCCCTCTGTGCTTTGTGCAGCAGCCTATGGGCTTGACCTGAGGGAGGGAGATGCACGCTTTTGTGGCCCTGAGAAGGGCCAACAGATCATGAGCAATGGTGTCTAAGTTAGTTCAGCTCAGACTGGTCTGTTGATATGGTGATTGACTGGGTTTGCATTTGCCTTTCATTAGTTCTCAGCTTGTCATCTGAATTCCACCTGGAACACAGTTATATTTTTGCAGTTTATTAATACTGCATGAAGAGTAGGTTTTTGTCGAGCCTTTATTTTGTTTAAAATTTATTTCACACAATTCGTGAAGTAATTTTTTTCTCAAAGGCGTGACGTCTCCCAGGGTTTCAGTGCCTTTGAACTGATGAGGCCTGTCACCCTGACAACGACAAGAATTTCATTAGTTTAGCCTACGGTCTAAATGCTGTTTGAGATTTTTAAAACGTATAATTTTAAAACTGTAAGTTAGATAGATTTGAGGCAAAAAAGACTACATTTTTCTCTCTGTCTGTCTCTCATGTGTGTATAAATATACATACATAAATATATATATATATATATACACACACACACACACACACACACATATTCTTGCATTTGTGACAGCAGTCATCTAAATTGTCCACCTTCTACTGTGACATTAAACACATTAGCACATAAGCTAACATTAAAATGAGTGGTAGCTGTTCAGATGTGTCACATGCAAGCTGCAGTCACACGGTTCGCTGGGTGCCCAATCTGCATTCAGGAAAGAGGGACAGGATCAGTTCAGAGACGAGGGAAAAGTATCCGAAATCAGAGCGTCGGGGCTGGAGCTGCTCATCCTTTGCAAACTCTCCACTGCATTTGGTTAGCTTTGCTGCCTCATTCTGATGTCTGAGTGCTGCTGACACAGGGTCATGTCTTTACAGCAGTGAGTGCAGACGTGGTGGAGCAGCACTTGGCATTCGGCTGCCACCGTTTCCAGGCAGGATGATGGTGATGATGGGACGCTGGTTTACTTGTGTGTTCCGGGGAACATCTGCCCACAGTGATGTTGTTCGGCTGTGTGTGTGTGTGTGTGTGTCTGTGTGCGGTGCAGAGACAGTGAGCTGCAAAGAAATCCAACCCTGGTCTTTGTCATCGTTCACTGCATTTATGCTGTATTTGTCAGTTAGTTACAAACAAATTGTGTCAATATGAAGAGTGCCAAATCTGTGAGTTTGACTTTCGCTTCTGTACAATACTCTGGGATAATTTAGGATGATGAGAAAAAACGACTTCATCAAAAGGAATAAAACAATTGTATTTCTGTATTTATTTCATCATGTGGAATTGCAAGACACATTCAAGAAAAAACTACAATTTGGAATTGGTTTATAGAGTATAAAATGATTTTAGGTAAAACTGGAAATATATAAAAGGCTGCCCTAATGTATTTTGCTTCCTATTACGCACAAAGAACATCGTTTCACATCTTTATTTAGTGTGTTGTACCTCTGTATCATATTGGCTCGTGTTTGTGTGTAATATGAGATAGGAGGGTTGAGCATGTCTCTGTGGTAGATTTGGCCGACTCGTCCCTGTCGGTGTGTTGTATGTTGGTTCAGTTCGGAGATCCCCACCCCTCCACCACACAGCCCCCATCTCCATTGTTGATCAGTCGGCTCTATTTTCAACATGCCACTTCTGTTGTTAGTATAAAACAGGCCTGTGTTTTTTTTTTTCTTATCCAGAAGGATTAGTAACATGCTGCACTATTTTGACATATCATTTATATTGCACTTGTCTGTAGTTCATCCTAATTTCAGGATTTCAAGCAGAAGGCATTGCAGTTACATTTCTTGATGTTAAATAATCACAGCTTTAACAATTGGTTTTACCTTTGAAAATGCTACGTTGATTTAAGGATGTTAGAACATTTTCTTTCAAATGGAAATCATTCAATATTGAAAACGGTGATGTCAGATTTATTGCACCTTTTTTCTATTACAGAAGTAATCTGTAGCATTTCTTATTTTTTGCATCATAATTGTGAGAATTATTTACATCTGTGAAAATGTGTTTCTCACATCATGATGCTAAACTGATTTTTAATCACATAAAACCAAAAGTAATTAACTGCTAATGTGGAGTTGTTGCGAATAGGTTTCTGCAGGTTGCTTTTCTGCTGGTTTAATTCCATAATTTCATTTCCTATAAATCCACATTTTTTTTAAACGGACCTCCTACCGTAGCCCTTTGGTTTTGTGCCGTTTGAATGTGAGTTGTGGTAGCAGCGAGAAATTCGGAGGCAGGCCTGGTACTCACTGTGAGAGCGGCTATGATTGTTGTGCGAACACAATGCCTTTGCGTTCTTACTTCACTGGTTCTTTTGCTTTCCTTCCTCTGCCTTTGAATTTGCTCATTTTCTGCCCTGTTTTGTTCCCCCTTCTGCCCCCTTTGATTGGCCCCTGCATAGCAACTCGTCACATGAAGCACTGGAGCTGCAACTGCTCCTCTTTGCAGGCTCTGCTTTCTAAATCTAATGCTTAGTAGGATGTTTACAGTCATCAGAGCAATTTTCTTTTCACCTTATGCGCTTTATTTTTAACCCTGTTTATGACGTTAAACATTTACATTTTCTTAACCAGACAGATTGATGTATTACATCTATTTTCAACATATTCTGTCAAAATATTTAAAAGATGTCTGCATTTTGACATGGAAATAAATCACTTAGAATAATTAAAGGATTTGATTCTATATATTTATTTTGCAAAATGTAATGTCTTAGATAAATTATAAAAATAATTCAGCAATTAATTTTTCCTTCTTTTTCCTTTTTAGTCTGTTTCTAGTGTTGAGTGTGAATGAAAAAGAAGGGGGTTGCAAGTCGTTACAGCCACGCGTCAATTAAAAAACAGAATGAGTTTTGTTTTATGAATCAGATTGAACAAATAGTCACCTTATCCGCGGCCTCGTCCCACATTGAACAATATTGATATGTTGACATTGATCGTCTCACCTTTTACTAAAACTGTCAACAAAGCTCTCGCCTGGCTTCTCTCTCTATCGTCCTGTCAGACGCATGTATGCTCATCCATAACCATTTAGTGCAAGGGGTCAATATGTAAACGCACACATTTTATGTAATTAGACACAGATATAATTTTAACTGCCTTGAAATAATGATTAGATTCAAATAATTGCTGTCAATTGCCAAGATTTGAGTAATTGACAGCATTTTGACTTAAAATTATAAATAGTCATGTACTAGTTTGGTTCACATAATATAATAAATTCTGCATTTTTTTTCTTATTTTTAGATATAAAACTAATTGGAAAAAATAAAAATAACCTGGTAGTTCAAAATATACAAATGCAACCCTGTCACAAACAGAAATGAATTATAAATTAATGTAAAGTTTTTATCTAATTTTCTCTACATAGTATTTAAATATTTCATACAAACTGTTCAGCTTCATTTTAGGAGTGCAGCAAATACATTAAAATCTGAGCAGTTAATTGCTTCACACATCTGATTACAAATAATTTCAGCTGCTTCTTACGTGAGTTAGTTTTTGACTTTTTGCACTATTACATGATTTAAATCTTTAGCATAATTAAGCATTAAATATAATTTCCCTAAAATTGTATTCTAAAACATTTAACTCATTCAGTGCTCACTGAAGAGTGACTAAATCTTCTAAACCTCATTTCTGCTTGACAAAAAGTCAGGCCACATCAGGATTAATCTTAGCAGGAATTATTAAAACAAAACATTTGTTTCAATTAAAAATGACATTCTTACAAGTAGTGAGAAAAGAAATCTCAGCTCTGGGCCCACAACATAGACCTGAGACGAGAGAGGGGAAAAAAAATGCTTGCTAAGCTATCCGTTTCACACACGCAGGGACAGAAGGTTCGATATTCATTCGATCGATGAATGAAAAGGCACAATGGCAAAATCGGACGGGCTCCTTTTCAAATCCACGTCTCCAATGTCCCCCCGCCACCCCTCCACAGTCTGCAGTCGCTGGGCGGCTGGTATGGCAGGCAGAGAGAGAAAGAGAGAGAGAGCAGAGCAAGGGTTACATCAAGGCTGCTCCCTGGACCGTGCAAACAAGTCTAGACCAGTGACCTGTTCAATGGCTCCTTTTGAGGAGTGGGGCAAGTTCGGTCAGAGCGAGGAGAAAGGCAGGCATAGCCTCTTTTCACTGCCGAAGCAGCTCACAGCTCGCGATCGACAGGAGGTAAGGAGGGCCGGGAGGGCAGGCATCTGCTTCCATGGTTACGGGCCGGGTATGGGGACCCTACTATTGAGGAAGCTCCGTTCTCATGCTCCCACAGAGGCAATGTCACGCATTTTAAAAATGCGTCAGGCCGGGGCGAGGACCATATCCACCAGCGGTAGAGTCGCTCTTTGAGAGGGGAAATAAAATGATAGCACGTAGGTTTGAGGAGGGGAGAAAAGAGTAGGGGGAATGCTTTGGGATGGGGGTGGCAGCATGTGCTTGAGAAGGGAAAAAAAATGCGTCACATGATCGTGGCAAGTCCTAATTCAAAGTAAGATGTTTTTTTTCGGCAATCTACGATGATGTTCTCAAATTTGCTGGCTCTGTTTTTTGCTGCTTTTGGGGTCAAATTGTATTGTTCTGTTGAAGTCAGAGTCACAGATGATTTATCCTCTGAGGGAGCAAAGGTCAAGGTTTATGTGGTGAACTCCTTTGTTGAGGGGCAGATACCATGTTAATGAGGATTTTCTCCATCCAGCAACTTTCATGTTTTAAGCTTAAAAAGAGGGAAGGGAAATAATCTGTTGCTTTTTTGGCAGGAATGCAGTGTTCAATATGTATTGTTTGTAATTAGCAGAAAACTGTAACCTGGTGAAATGTCAAGCATTTATATTCAGATCAGATGTAGCAAAGTTTGCATATTTGCGACAATAACAGAAGAATGTGTGTGACATTTTTGGATTGCAAATCAGTTGCATGTGAGGAGTCACATCTGTCTGTTTGTTTGTTGATTTGTTTGTGTTTGGGCACAAGCTGTGTGTGTGTGTGTGTGCCGAGTTGAATGGATGCTTTGGGCTTTTCTTCATGAAGGAGGGGTGTGTTGGAACGTTGAATTTGGTCATGCAGCTGACGCTTTACCCCCTAACACACTCCAAACAGAACGGACAGATGGCCGGCCCTCAGGAAGGGCTCGGGGCGTTGGATTTGCTCTCAGACCGTGGGAAAGTCTTTGGCTGACTTCACCTGCTCAGGGAGCTGATGTGACTGGATTAAACAGCAATGAAAGAAGTGAGAAATTAAAACTAGCACGGACAACGGTGCACAGGGCTTTGTGAAAGTGTGAGCATTTTCCTCATATCGTTCCTCTAAATGTTTAAGAAAGAGGAAAATGGGACAAAAAGATTTATTATTTGAATTTGCATTTTTTTTAAGGATAACAATCATGTCATGGAGAATATTATTTTCATTAATGTGTGTGCAAAGGGAGACAGGGTGAATGGGTTCATTTTATCTGCTGCATATGTCTTTGTATTCCTAATTGGAAACAGTTGATCCTCAGTTTGTTGGGACATTAGACATGATGTTTGGCCATCTCACTCTCTGCTTTTGATTATCTCTCTCTCAGAGAGATGGCCATGTGCATGCTTTGATTTATTATTATTAAAAAAGAATGGGGCCGTTTGTCAGGCTTTCATCTGATTGATGCTGAGATGCATGCACACTTCAAATTCATACACATAAGAAACCACAGGCTGTGCATTTAATGGGTCATTAATTATCTATTTGAAAGTGCAATAAAGTTAGATGGATTATCTTCTCTGAAACAGTGTTTTTGCTCATTTCATTAAGAGTGGGAATGTTGGAATTTATGAAGACGCCACTTAAAGGTGTGCTGACAAGTGTGAAACGCCATTTCAAGCCATACAAATGAATGATCAAAAACCAAAATCACTGTCATAACTGAGATAATGATCAGTGTAGCATGAAGTCCAGACAGGTAGCTCTTTATTCACCACTCAAGGATTCCCCTCTGTGATCTGAGTGTAGCTTTTAGGACAAGAAAAAGAGCATTCACTGCATACACCATCAGCTCCACTGTGGATATATATCAGTTTATATTGGTATTGAATCAGATATTATTTTTTGAGGCTACAAGTTGTTGTAAGCCTGTCATCATACTTGTCCTAAATATTTTGAGGTGTGCGTGTGTGTGTGTCCTGTGCATGTGTGAGATTAGTGGCGTTACTGTCCAACAATTCAAGCCCACTGGCATCTGATGAAAAAATAATTTTTACTCTTCTTTAAGATTATTCTTTGTGGTCTTATTTGTGGTAGTGAAGTTAAATTTGCCAAACATATTTGTGCACTGGCAAATAACTGCAGAGATAACATGTTTATGACGCCAGTTCAGGCGTCTCCAAATGTTGATTTATAACCACAAGAATCCTTGATTGCTACTGCTTTGAGGGCCATGCTTTCAATGAAATACTTCATTGCAGTTTGACTACAAAAAGTAGAGTGCATAAGAGTTCAATTTGGGCACGAGTCAAGTGCTCTCCATCTGAGAAGGGTGTGTGTGGGTGTTGTCGGGTGGAGGGGGCTATAGAGAACTAATCTAATGTGGTTATGTGCTGAGCAGTGCAGTGAGTGTTTGACAAGAAATGTGAACTTGACTCTGCAGTGCTCAAGAGAGTGTTCAGGAAGTCTGAGCTATTTAGTAGAAGGTGTGTTTTTCTCTTTACGTTTAACCAAAGCTGCCTTATTTCTGGGAGTGATTTATGGCCGAAGTATTATTTCATACGCTTGATTTGATATTCATTAGCACCACATTCCTTATCAGCGCAGCGATGATGGGACAGTATCAGTAAGAATTTAGATGACACCGTTGTTTCTTTTCTTTTGTTTTTCTTTTTCCTTTCTCTCACCGCTAAAATGATGTTACTCAGACTAAGCACCTGATTCAAAGAGGTATGATATTTCAGCTTTTTTTTTTATTATTGTATGTGCTAATCTCAGGCTCTCAAAAATGTCTGTGCAAAATCCGTAACAAAACACAACTCCTGACTGCAGAGCGACGTAGCACTGATGGAGCTGGTCTCTGACAGTGGACGAACACTAATTGGGTTACTAGAGCTCGTTCCCTATTCACTCATACACTGTGTATAAATACACACTAAGAGACATTTTGTGCTCTGGCCCCGCTGACCTGTTCACATCATGGTTTATTTTTATAGTGGTAATTTGCCATTGGCCCAATGGTTTGGTTTCAGAGGCCCACATCATTAATCATGGAGGGCATTACTGCAGTATAATTACACTTTCTCTCAGTGAACCCACAACATTTCCCGCGTGTGTGCTTTCTATAACGCTAACGCAGTCGGGATGTAGTCGGCTCCAAAGTATGCTCAACACAACAGTAAAGGAGAGAGAGTCTCGTCTATTGAGCTGAAATATTGCACACTGTTGTATATCCAGAGAGCAATATAGATATAATATCCTCATATAAAATGCATGCATCAATCTCCTCCTTAACCACACCTGTGAAGAACAACTGAAAGAGTCGTTTTAACAGTAACTGTCCTGGTGTTGATTGACTTCACTGGATCCTCTTAAAGAATGTCGTTCGACGGTGTTTGTAAGAAGTTAAGACTGGAGTTGACAATAATTGAAAACACAAACACCCCCGGAAACAAATGAATGTGTGTGTGAGGGGGTGGTGGTGGTGGTGGTGGTGGTGGGGTGACGGGTGGGTTGGAATCAGTGACAATGCTGTGTAACCCCTTTAAGATCATTATTCCACACAAAATGCACCCCCGGGGTGTGCGACACATTTCTGAATGGGCTCTTCCGCGGGATTTAACGGGTTAACAGCAGACAAAGGGAGCTGGGACCATGTAGCCCAGCAGGGGAGACCTCAGTGGAAACACCAGGCTGCCTTATAATCCCTGCGCTGTCCCATCCCGTTTGCTTTGCCTGCAATCACGGATGACTGACATGTGCTCTGTAAGTCTACATGGCTTTGGGGTGAGAGGAGCCACATGTTTTCAACTGGAGCGCATCTCACCAGAATTCCCTTCACTAACTCAGACACGCACACACACACCGTCGGGCCATTTGAGGATATTTCACACTTTTGGACAAGCTGGCAAAAGAAATGACAATTAAAGACAAATGGTTTAATTCCGAACGGATGGACATGAACTTTAAACAGATGCCTGACTTTATTGTCTTGACCAGCTGCATGTGATTTCACGCTGTAAGCCCTGATCCATCATACATATCTCGAAGTATACGGCGTACTGTACGTCTACATGTGTTTTAAAAGTCAGGGTGTAAGCTGGAGATCATTAAGGCCTAGCAGAGTTTATCCAGTTCATAGTGAAGTGTTGCAGTTGTCGGTTCCGCTAATGTTTGCAGCCCGTCTTTTGTCTGTGTTGTACTTGGCCAGACACAATCTGGCTTGCTATTTTGTTTTATGTAATATCATAGTCTTTTTGTCTGCGTGGAAAACTGCGTTCTTTTAAAATGATAAATCACAGCAGTTCTATTTTCTTTCATCAGAACCCTAGAGCTCTGTTTATGTGTTAGTAGAAGATTTATTTGTTTTCATACACTGAGTCAAGCTCAAATGTCTGTTTGATTGTTGTCTTGCGAAAGCATGCCATGTTAGACGAAATAATGGATTTTCACTTTCTGCATGAGAATATGAAGGTCATTAAGCATATTTATAATACAGATTTCTGTGTTATCTAAATGTAATAAGTTCTCAATAGTGCCTAAAAAAGATCTTGCTTACCTTCTTAAAATACTTGATTAATTCAGATACATTTCTAAATGAATTAAAACAGAACATAAAACTCAGTAATGTTTGCAGCAGAGCTAACTAAACATAACCACGCACAGCTGTTTTAAAGCTCAGTCGAAATATGAGGATTGGTCTCAGTAAACTATGTTGTTCTTTCTGTGTCAGGTATGAACTGATATTGAACACAAAAAAATGATTATTCTACATAACCAATTTCAACTCTGGATTATTGTGAATATATATACCATCCCTGTAATTAAAGTAAATGACAAAGCGAAAGTTCTTTTAAGCTACAAAGTTGTTAAATTAGGCTTGAATGCCAGGTTTCTCACTAATACTTGCTGTTTTGTACCTAAACTATTTCTTTAGTGGTAGGATATTTTCTGGATTTACAATTTTAATGAAACAAAATTAAGGACAGTGTTACCGACGGCAGAAAGTAATTTCCTGAACAGTCTTTGTCTTCTGCACAGCTGAGGGAAAAATAACTGAGCAATTACAGCAAGTATTTAACCTGTAATGTTTGCTCACTTTGGAATTCTGGGCAGCAAAATGAACAGATGGAAATACTTCATAGTGTTTTACAAAAATCACATCTGACAGTCTTCCGAGGTCCAATTCGGCTTCACGAAAAGCTTCATGTTAAAGGTAGTTTTTTGACCTCGCTGGTGTCTGTATGGTGCATTGTGGACATCTTTTAGATTCAGAGCATGTTTCCGGAACCAATCAGACGGCGCTTAAGAAGTCACTTACAAGCTAATGGTAATTTTCATTGGAAGGCAGTGCAAATTCACCTGCTCATTTACCTGCAAGTCACCTGCTTTATTAGCCACAATAAGAGCTGTGGAGACTTCCCACTATCTAATACCCAACTGCGAGCAAAAAGGCATCTAAGCTCAAACAGCCATTTAAAAATCATCAAATATTAATTCATGTCCCCTTGCGTATGAGTTTTAGCTTATTGACTGGTCCCTCCTAATTGTGTCTGATTGTTTTGCAAGGGCCTAATTAAAGTCTTGAATCAGCAATCATTTTTCCATAGTCCTTCACTAATTCCCATAATTTCCAGTGTTCTTCTTGCCATTGTCAGACGATTGCTTTGATAATGAGAGCCTGTGCAGAGGGATTATCTTTGGGAAAGCATTTGGTGGGGACACACAGAGAAAAGGTATCATTATGATAACTGCCTTCTCTGCCTCCTAAATGAGAAGTCATCCTTAATGTAGTCGATTACGGTCCGCTCATGTGGAGGTAGCCTGCGGAAAATTATTTGTGCCATATAATGTTCTGAGGTTCTTCGAAATGTGCACACCTGTCGCAACGATCTCATGACGGAAAGAAGCAGAGAACTGTCCCTTTGGTTTGGCAGTGTTGCTGATGTGGGTTTTAACACAGAAATGAAGGTACACTGATTCCTCAGGTAACCTTTAGAAATAACCAGTCACACTAAAACTGTATAACTGTGTGTGCAATTAAAGTAATAATCAAATAAATCAGAATTGAATACAGAATAATGACATAACCCTTTTGTGTCTCTTTTTGTCTGAAGTGTTTTGAATGTGCTGTGTTCATGAGCCCCTTGTGTTTTAGCTCTCCTACACTTTTCACCTCTATTGGTTTGCTATTGTGTTGTATATTTGAAATGCACTAAAAGCAACAGTACACTGCTCTATAGTAGCCTCCAGATTAAATGTTGTTTTGCTTTTAATGTCAAGAGCATTTGTCAGTTCTCTCCACAAGTGTCTCTTTCAAGTGCCAGACCACATGAATAACAGCAAATGTTAAAATCAAAACTGTGCGCTTACCTACTCACGTCTTCTAATGAGCCTGTAATGATAAAGGAATATATCTAAATACTACAAAGGAATATCCTCGAAGCTATTCTTCTTTAAAGAACATAACCACATAGGTGGCTTCTTAAGGGACTGTTTGGTGTCCATATTTTACGAACTCATGTGAGTGTTGAGTGTTCAATTTTCAACCACATAAATAGCTGTAACCAAGTCACACAAAATGTTTTAAATGTTTACGGAGATTCATTATTGATTTCTGTAGTATATTTAGTTCCTTAACATTTCTGTTCAACATTCATGCACTGGATTGGATGACATTATATCCTTATTGTGCCAGTTCCGTCACTATGTAAATGCTAAACTAAGCCTTTCGTTTCTTTATTGTTTTTGTCTTATTGCCTGAGCAGCCTGATAGGAGACAGCGGTAATTAAAACACAAGGCCAGGTCACGAGGTGAGCTGAACACACAATAAAAAGCTCTCAGAGATTCCAGGACGAAGGTGCCACACAGTCCAATCCATTTTAATTGTCGTTTGAATTAATTTGGAAACGCTCAGGTCAATTAAGAAGATGCATTCCTCTGGCTGTTTGTAATGTCATATTCATCGATCCACAGAGGTTACTTTATGCACTCATGTGTAGGATACATTTATGTTTCTGAAACTCCGCCGTTTGGAATTCATTAGGTATTGATCCCTTTTAGCGACGGTAAAAGCTCGGTCTGATAGCAGTCTTGTCTGAAGCCAGGTAATCAATTCAGTGCCATTCAGAAACAGATGCCCTTTTCTTTGTTATTGCTATGCATCTACATTTGATACTCTCACAAAAACATTGCTCGTGTCTCTATTATTTTACTGCTCAGACACCCTTTGTGTGTCAGTAGTAGAAAATGTTTCTTCTGTGGAAAATGTGTCAAGTGAAAAACTTGTGTGTGTCGGTGCAGTTTTAGTCTTGGCATGCTTTTTTGCTCAGTTTGTATGAGGTTTGGTTGTCTCCGCACAGCCTCTTCCTCTCCCTTCTACTCTCACAGTCTGATTCTTGCCCTCCATCTATCCCTCCTTGTGCGCCGATTGGCTGTCCGTTAGTCAGCTGCAGCCAATAAGCTGTGGTGTTTAGTCTGGTGCTAGGCAGCAGGATCAACAGACAGGTGGGTCAGGCAAAGTCATCGCCGCGGCTGGCTGCACGGCAAAGCTCTGTTAGCTTTTACAGCAACATTACCCTGGGTTAGCAGTCGCAGAACGTTATTTCTATAATCCTAAACAGTTATTCAGTGTTTGTGAACATCAACAGCTCTCCTTTAAAACCTCAGTGCTTAGAAGCACCGCTATGAGTGAACCCAGAGCTGTGTTCATGACTCTGAATTTTCATTTTGGCTTTTGTGCCAGATTAAACTGTGTTTTATTGTAATGTGTGCAAAGCAATGTTTGCATGCCTGTGACTCTGCTTTGTATCACGGGGCTCAGAAACAGCTACGATTTATGTTAATGCTACAACAACAGAATTTATCACATTAAATATGTGTGTCTTGACTCTCTTGTTTGTAGTTTACTTTTTTAGGTCAGCAAGTCGTATTTGTGATTGTGTTAGTCATATTTTATTTCTTTGTGAATCCTTGTCGCTGAACACTAGGGAAGAGAGGCCAGACGAGGGCATAGTAAGACTAAGTCTCCCTACAAGGGACAAACTGTATACAGCCTTCACTTTCTACTCTTTACCAGTAATAGTCTGCTTTTTTAAAAATTTACAAACTAACTCAGGAAACGGAGTCATCCAAAATATTCTTTCCAGAATGTCACATTTCAACATTATTGTGTTATTGGCAAAGCAAGTTACATTGAAACACTATGAAATGGCTCGGTGGCTCTGTCTCTCATTAGACTGAACTGTTTAAACTTCTGTCTGGATTAACCTGTTGAATGTTTTTCTGTCACTGCTTGAGGCAACATTAAATTAATGGAGATAAGGGCTTTGAGCCAAAAATAGCCTCCTGTCTCTGGTGTTCCTGTGGAGAATAAAAATGGCACAAATGATCTGCCTTTAGAATTTTGGCTGCCAGTGTGCACACTTTTGATCAAGATAATAATGATGTGTAATGTAGCAGAAAATGACAGTTGCCAAATGAACAACTCTGGACACAGAATACATATAGTGTTTGTTTACATTTTCTAAAAAGGTTTCTGCGCATGAGTGCTGTTATACAGATGTATGTTTCTGTCAGGGTATATTAACAGGACATTTAGTGAAGACTGACACTTGGAAGATGTAGCTTTTCTCAGCTTTTTATAATCTAAATTGTTGTTTCCACCTCTGTCTTTCCTCCCCCACTAACCAGAGATACACCGCATTTTATGGATTAGCAGATTGAGAAGTGTGTCTTGATTTTTTTCCACCCCTGTCTGGTTCACAATGGTATATTCCATCCCCAAGGGAAGTCCTTTACCCCCCATTCTCATTTGAACTTTGACCCCGGCCTCCTGCCTTTCAGGATATGAAATGACCCTCTCAGTGGGGGAATGTTTTGGAACTATTTTGGCCGAGTGTGTTCAACGTAAGCTGCAGCAGATGATGAGCTCAGATGGCTGCATGGCCATTTTGTTGAGAGGTCTGAGAGTTCTACTTTAATTATGCAATCAAATGCTAAGCTGCATGTGTGATAATGAGGATGAATGTATTTGCACTTTATTTCACTTTATATAGTCCACTGTACATGTGCAAAAGGGTTGTGCGACATTGATAAAGTGCTATGTTGGTTAATGAACCTCTCGGCGAGTCATAGCACTCCTCTCATATTTAATAAGCAGATGTGCCAATCATGGAAAATGATGAAAATGGCTAATCAGAGGAGCAGTTTCTCTAAATGTAAAAATCATCATGTTGTTGGTGAGGTGTGGAGAGCCAGCGTCTCCCCAGGTTGTCACAATTTCCTGCACAAGCTGATTTGGAATAAATGGTATTGTCAGGTATAACTGAACAGTCTGAACCGCAGAGACACACGGATATTTGTGTGATTTCATTTTGAAATAGAGAGGTGTTTACTGCATATGATTCAATCAGTGTAACCAAAACGGATTCTTCACTGTGATGGCGATGCACTTGCCAAGTTCGTGGCTGCAGGTGAATCAAATGTCTGTCCAGCTTCCTCCAGCAGCAGTAGAGATTTAATCAGTTGAAGGTGGATGCACAGTTTCAGGCTGTTTTTGATGACAGATAATGGCACAAACCACACATTAATCTTCAGTGCAGACTGCTTCACTAGCATTGTAATCACGTTGCACTTGTATCTTGGATGTTGATCTAAGTGTGTCCACCGGCTGGAGTCTGATCGAAATGTTTATACACATTATTCTGCATTATTGTTTAAATGCATGTCTGTCTTGGGTTCATTTGCCACCAGATTATCAAATGAGCGACAGCGAAGCCCTAACCATCTCTTGGTATCTTTGTGATTTGCATGCATCTGCAAACATTTTGTGCCTCTCCACCCACCCTTGTGTTCAGCTTATTGTGCGATCATGGCAAAAACAAAAGACTAACTAACAATATAAATACACTACCAGTCAAAAGTTTGGCCACACATTCTCATTCAGTGGTTTTTATTTCACTATTTTCTACATTGTAGATGAATACGGAAGACATCAAAACTGTAAAAGAATACATATGAAATTATGTTGTAAACAAAAACGTGCCAGTCTTCATTATTAATGTACAATGTGGAAAATGATACAAATAAATAAAAAAGCATTAAATGAGAAGGTGTGTCCAAACTGTTGATTGGTAGTGTGTGTGTGTATATATATATATAGATATATATATATATATATTATAGTCTCTAAATGTTACATACATGCACGATTTGCTTTGAGCTGTCACTTCTTGCAGCAGCTGTGTGATGTCCTAACCTGCTGATAATATACACCGCAATGACTAGAACTGCTCAGATGCACACATAAATAGCTTATATTTTGCCACTGCATGCTACAAGCTACTCCTGCCTCACTCTTTGCCTCAATAGTTGTCCCTGAAGTGCTACCTTCATGATGAAAAATGAGTTATTTTATGCATTTATAGAATTATGTAGCAACTGTATTATTATTAGCAATGAAAACAAAAAAATATGATCAGATTATCTGTGATCAAAACATTTCTGTTTATGCAGTGCGAATAAAACGCAGTGGGGGAAAAACTACAAAAGTCAAAGTCCTTGCTGTAGTTCTCCTGTTGTAGTCGCACAGCATTTTCTTAGAATTATGAACAGAGTTTAGCGTGTACGGCAGATGCTCAACAGTTTGGTGTTAAACTGAGTGCGAAAGCCGGCGTGCGAGATGCTCTTAGGGTAGAACTTTAATGTTGTCTCTGGTGGATACCTTCCTCTTTAGTGAGTCACAGGTCCATGACATATGCTTGTATTATTGTAACAAACCACCTGACTCTGCTTAGCTACTGTTCTGGCTAAACTGCACAAGTATGCAGCATGGGAAAACACATTTGTTTGCTGCTGATGCATGAGAGATTCATACTCTCTATTCTGCTTTGTAAGTGCGAGCATGTCCACTTGAAGATAATCTTCCTGCCGTATTTATTCACTCACTGAAGAAAGCAGGGATTCAACAGGAATTTAAATGTAGCATACGAGAAACCAATCCAACAAAGCCATCCTAATGAACCTATTTTGTGTATTAGAAATCTGCTCTGTTTGTGTTCACTAAAAGGGCTTGTATGGTTTAGATGAGCTGTGTTTTAAGAAGAAGCATGTGATCATTATTCCCGTCTGTGTACAGTATGAATTTGTCATTAGTTTGCTGCGCATCCACTCTTTTGTATTTACTCTGTCAAAAAAATTCTGGCATCTACACTGAAGTCTTAAGCAACCAGCACGCCCATAGAGTTGACTTTGGAAGGCGCTAAGCATTCCTGCTCGACACCACATTAGCCCCTACTTCTCTCCACCTCGGGGTGCTGGGCAGCCTGCCAGGTAGAGGTTGCCATGACTCCTAACACCACCCTGTGCACTGCAGCCCCCCCACCCACACCCCCATCCGCGAAGGTGCCAGATTTTGGGAGAGGGGCAGGCCGAGCTTACGTTTTGATTTGGACAAAAGATGTCTTTACAATGTCAGCAGAATACTTACTGGGAATGCTGTGGCTTTCTGGTAGGAAATCATGGGATCTTTCCAGCCAAGGTTTTGTAATGTTGTCAGGCGAGAGAGCGAGAGAAAGAAAGACACACAGAGGGAGAAAAGGGGAAAACTTTGAATAATGATGCCAGCAAATCGTTTTTATCCCGATTTTTCCTTCTCTTGTTCTTGTTTGTTGCCGGAGAAAATGGCGGACAGCGCATCGTTGAACTGAACCGGTATTGTCAGTGAGCTCAGTTTAGAAGTGCCCCTCAGTCTTTTCATCATTCCTCGCAATACCAAAAAAGAAAAAAGAAAGCAGCGGTTGTAAGGCTCACTGTTCATAGCTCACACCCAGGTAGAAAGTGTGGATACAGACATGCACAAATGATAAGTGTTACAGAATAGTAGAAATCTAGGTAAGTGGCATTTTCACTTTCTTTTCACTTCAGACTTTCCTTTGTCGCACTGCAGCCGTAGTAATATTCTGTTGTTTGTGGGTCTCCGGCACTGGCACAGTTAATGGTAGCTGACCGTGGCATGCTTGATTACACTGGCATCCCTCTCAGGCTCCGCTCTCTGCTATCTGCGGTCTTGGCTAAGTTGAGCTAACCTCTCACCACAGCCACATTGCTGTTAGCCAGGAAGAGGACTGCTATGGCAATTCTGTGTGCTAGTTTGGGATAACAGTCCACAGCACAGTTACGACTGTTATTATTATGGACTCAGTTTCGTATGTGAGAACTGCAAAGACACGTGAAGCTCTCAAACTGAGGCACAGCAGCTTAAGAATGTTTTTCTCTCTTTTTTTACCATGTGGATCTGATATTATCAGAACAGTCATCGGCATGTTTTGTAATGCAATGCTCCTTTTCTTTTCTCACTATGATACCACTCGTTCGTTTCTTCTTTACTACGCGGCTGATTCAGTGTTAAAAGTAAAGAGTTACGTACCATTGTTTGCATTTAAAAACAATCCTTTTTTTCTGTTTTTAGAGAGCCGGATTAAAAATTGGCCCACCAGCAAACCCCTCCCCTCAAGCCAGACACATCCATGAAGGGTAAGCTTTTACAATCCTCACTATCTGTTTGATGAACTTTGATTTTCTTTTTTTTTTAAGGTGAATCTCAGCAAAGTCTCTTGCTGCCAGTTGCCGTGGATTCATTCACTGTCAGCTGCTCTGCCGACTAATGTTCACTACACAAGGCAAGACATTTTGAGGTCTGCTTTTTTAAGGATATGTGGCTATACTTATCAAAATCCAAAACGCATCACAAACATTCATTTGTAATGTCACATTAGGGACTACAGAGCTCGGATTTTATATTGTTTCTGCTTTATTTAATTACTTTGATACTTTGGCCATAACCATTTGGCACAAACCCGTAGATCCGATCTTGTGGCAAATCTGACAGCACAAGCTCGCCTCTGTGGGTCTTTGTCAACATGGTGTGAACATCGTCTTTTCAGCTTTTTTTTGCTTTAGGTTGTTTAGATGTTTTATGTATGACAGTAATAGTTTCATGACGGTTCGTATACAAATTCTGTTTCTCTGACTTCCCAAAGTTGCACGACATCGCCATTATTTGCAAAACCTGGCAATAACGAGGCTTTGTTTTCAATAATTTTGGCTAAAGAATGATTTGCTCTGTTCAATATAGAGAAGAATCCTAGTTGAAAATGTGTGCATCCGGGTTGAGGTAGTAGGTTGTATGGTTTAGAATTACACCCTGGGAGTTAACTGTACAACCTTCTAGCTTTCCTTGGAGTACACGTATGACATCAGTTTGTACAGAAAATTGCTTTGCTTAAAATGCAGCATTTTAGAATGCCTCGACACAGTGTTAGTGGTGTTCATAATAATGTAATTTTTGCCCGCCTGTGGTTCTCTTTCCATATCTGACCTTTAGGCATAGCCGGCTAGCCTGCTGTGTGTCAAAACCTTCAATTAGTGTTAGCTTAACTTAAGCGGTATTTTTAGACATAATGCATTGTGGTTTGTCAGAGTGACCACGCTGCATCAGTTGTGGTGTTGCTTTAACTGTGAAACAAACAGATCAAACAAATGAGCAGGCTACTGTTTTTTGTTCTTATATATCAAATGGTGACAAATCTCGGGAATGAGTCGAGTTTTGTGCAAGTTTCCAGGGCAAATGACATGTTAACACTGAGGCATTTTGATCTGCAAAGATGTTTTCTTTTCCCCACAGTTGTAAATATAGCTGTGAAATTCAGTACATATTTAAGAAGTGTTAAAATTGTCCTAACTATGCTATATTTATTGTCATATTGTGAACTGCTATTTTCTCAGCAAGGTGCAATTGTGTGGTGGCACCTATTTCACACAAAGTTGGCCTTGCTTTTCAAACTGTTGCTCCATCTTTGCGGCCTCGTATTACACCTCAGCCTGTTTAGTCAGCATGGGGCCACAGCGTCTTTCGAATCAGTTGCATGTGAGCTGCGTGCAGAACATTGCGATGCACAGATGGTTCTATGTAAACGCGGAATATGAAATCTAATAAGCAGAATAAATCTAACCGGCTCCGTTCAACAGATTCTTACTGGTGACTGACATACTCTGTGGTTTCACATCGTTGCCATTTGCTCAATTTGATGTTCGTTAGCAGCTGCCTCAGGTTAGATACTTTTCTCTGGGATTTAGAGGTTTGATTATCAGAGCTACTTTAACTAAAGCCGTTTGTTTCATGCCGCCTCAGTAGACCTCTGTAATATGCTCGGTTTCCCTGTGTGGGAAATGTGGAATGTTTATACGTTGTCTCCGAGCCTTGTGATACATTGTCCACAATTCCATACAAAGAGCATTTGTGACATGAGGTCTAGTTTCAGGTTGAAGCTTGCCTCGGCGACACTGAAGTCTCTGTTTACTGTGGACTTGTCCACCGACTGGCTGCGTCAGACTTCATCTCTGTCTGGCACTAGGCCACGGCTTGTAAAACGACTCCAAAGCACCACACGGGAGAAAAATGGCCTGGCAGATCAGTTTGAGATTGTTACTCTTCAAGACGACTTGATTTGAAATGCAGCTTGAGCAGGGAGCGTTGTTGTAATTTCTGCCGTAGTTCTTTATCATAGTGACAATGTTTTTCCGGTTTGATGAATGACACTACTTTTGCTATGTCTAGGGCCATGCCTGAGCGGACCTCCTTTCTGCAACCTTCGTCATTTATCCAATTAGCCTTTCGGTTTCAAGTGGTTGAGATTGTATTTTGTTTTTCGTGGTGTTTGATGCCTAGAGTTTCCTCTGAGCTGGCCTCATTCTTAGCCAGATGTGTTCTACTTTGGAACTTAAAACTTGTAATAATGCACAATGGTCTCAAAGGGCTACATGTGATGTTGAAATCTTGATGAATCCCTTTGGCTAAAGGACTAGACTTCATCGTGGACATCTAGACAACTGTGGAAAACTGCCTACCTGTTTCTTATCAGTGCAGATATTGAGTGGGATTAATTGGAAACTGCTATTTATGGATCATCAGTGATTAAATCCAGAGTGGTACAACACCTCTAGTGAAGCTCAGTGATCCTGCTCAGTCTCGCATAACCAACAGAGTCATTGTCATCAAACAGGTTTCTGTGTGGGAATATGATCCTGGTAAATCCCTGGAAACCCAAGAGCTCCTTTTATCTTTTATTTTGCAACCCCACTGTCAGGAAGATCACGCCTCCTCATTCAACTAAACATCACCAAGGTTCATATTGCTGCAGCTCTGACCTACTCACAGGAAAAGAAGTCCAAATAGCTGTTGAAAATTAGACAGTGTGCAGAAGTACACAGATGGAATATCATGCCCGTCAGCTTGAAATAAATAATTAGTTTAAGCAGGGACAAATGTAGCTGCTGTATTTAATCAGAAATACATAGTTTGCAGAAAGAGATGTCTTTCCTCTTCTTTTGCTCTCACAAATTTAACAGAGCATGGAGAGTCAAGATGTGCTTTGCTAGTGTTTATTTTAAGAACTGCGATTTTCTCATCTTTCCTCACCTCTGAACCTCAATCGTTCCTCCAGATGTGTAGAGGGAAGCATTGCTGCTGCGAATCATGCTGCCTCAGCACTCCCCTGTCCAGCTGCCCCAGCAGCACAGCTAAAAGTCATTGGTTCCAGCTGGGCCTTCATTTATGGGATGGTTGAACAAATAAATTATGGGATTAGATAGGGCCGGTTCAGGTCGCTGATTTTCTTTTTTTTTCAGTCCCTAGTGCTACAACGGCCCTTTTGAGAAGTATGTTGGCCAGAAATCTCAAGGTTCTTTAGATGACTTTAAGAATTAATAAAATAAGGATTCTCCTTATTGAATTTGGTATGCTGCAGTCCAAATGATCGCAGGAAATGCTGACAACAGCATGAAGCTGAACAATCACTCAGCATCACACTTGCATCACATTTTATCAGTGAAGGCAGCCATATACCTCAACCATACATGTTTTGGACAAGCAATAATGAAAATGAAAAAGCACAAAGTTGTCAAACGAAGCTTTCTTTATTTCAACAGCAGTCATTACTGTCTTGCTTGGAAAAACAACTTCTGAAAAACACAAAGCCCTGAATTTCTCATTGTGGATATTTGTTCTTTATATTTGGCTATTTAACTCTGAATTAGTCAGCCTTAAAATATATTTTCTCTCAGTCTCCTCAAACCAGAATAGTTGAGTAGCTCTTTACATGTGTGCAGCTAAACTGAGAAAAGTTGATAAAGGAAGGAAATGTTGACACTTCAGAACTCTCTATAGCTCTCTATGAAGAGTTAGAAAAACAAAAACACACAGTCTCCAAGTAAATGTATTTTATTGTCAGTGAAGTGTATCCAGTGTATAGATGGTGGTCACAATGCAGATTATACTGTGTTTTTGTTTAGAGATGTGGGAAACTGTATAGTCACAGAAATGGACCCAGCACACAAGGGTAATGTACATTGTGATACTTGCCTTTCCTCAACTTTTTAAGAGCCATCCAAATGTATCACAGGGAGAGACATTCAGGCTCAAAATGCGGGAGAAAACAGGCAATTGCTGCTTGGATCTGTAACTGCTCTGTGAGCAGTGATTCGCTTCTTGTGTTTGACGTCACTGACGGGTGGAGACCTTAGT